>NC_053126.1:29414079-29576579 GCF_010015445.1 Perca fluviatilis | reverse complement strand
GGACCTTTAAGACTCCTTTCCTAGGGTCCTTGTTTTAACACAAGTCAGCATGAAACTACATTTCCAACTCAGGAAGCTAACGCAGCTAAACCATATCTGTTTCTCTGTGTTTTTGTCAGGACATCACTCGTTCTCTACCTTTTCACTGCATCTCTCTGGACAGGATGGAAGAGAACAGCGCCATAGACCAGGACCTGCAGGTAACGTGCACACAGTCGGCCTGGTTGTCTGTCTCTCTGTCCATCTGTCTGTACATTTATACCTCTGTGTCTTTTTTTTTTTTCCCCCCCTCAGGGTTACCTGATGCAGCGTATCCACAGCAGTGCGGAGATCCAGAGCAACGTGTCTCTGAGCAACGGTCGCCTCGACAACACGGCACTGGCCAAGCTGATTAGCCACCTGAAGAGCTTGAGCAGGGGCTCGTACCTCTACCTGAAACTGACCCTGGACCTGATAGAGGGAGGTTACCTCGTCCTGAAAAGTTCCAGCTTCAAGGTGAGGACAGGGTGGGGAAGGAGGGAAGAAACAGAAGATGGAGGTAAAATGAAAGAATGACGTTTTGAAGTTTGTCAGGTTAGTCAAATATAAAAGATAATTACCTACTTGGACAATTGCTTGTTTGGGGTTACGTTATTGATTAAGAGGGCTTTCACACCTACCTCGTTTGATCTAGACTTTCGGACTTTTCAGTTCTTGCAGTTGATTTTATACAACTGGCTTCTACATAAGCATAAATCTTTGTTTCGCAAACTTGTAGCTCGTGGTCAGTCTACCTCAGATGGTTTAGACATCATGGCTGATAATCAAAATCCAAAATAAAGACAGATCTTTTGACCGCTGACATAGAGGTGAAAGCAAATAAAATGTAAGTCGATATCTAAGCAATTAAGTAGGCTTTTGATATAAATAAAGTGAGCACGGAAAGCAGTTGAAGTGCAAGAGATGCAAGTAGTTGAACTGTTATTAATAGAGATGAAAGCAATTGAAACATCAGTTTAGTCGTAAACAATAAAAGTTATTAAAATTTCTGCTCATGTTGAAGTGCTGCACGATTAAAATTGTGTGCACTGGAAATAGTCATAGGGAGTGTCAGCAATGACAGCTGTTAAAATGTCAGTTGAAGAGTAAAAAGTGAGAGTTAATGTGTCGAGCTTAAAGAGGGAGAAATGTTATCTGACGAGTAAGACTTGAAAGCAGTTGCGTTGCCAGATGAAATATAGAGATGAAAACAGTTGAAATTTCGCCGGAGTAGCTGGAAGTGATTGCAATGTCATTTGACGAAGTGCTGAAAGCAATTGAACTGTCAGTTGAGTGTTTAACTTATGTGACTTAATTAGTTATTTGTTCATTTTCAACATAACTCCATAAATGACATGTCATTTAGTTACAGTATGTACCACTACAGTCACTTTATTATTGCCTTGTTTCCTAGGTAGACATAGCCAGTATTCATTTTGAAATACAGTATACAGGAAGACTGAACGTGTGTGTGTGTGTGTGTGTGTGTGTGTGTGTGTGTGTGTGTGTGTGTGTGTGTGTGTGTGTGTGTGTGTGTGTGTGTGTGTGTGTGTGTGTGTGTGCGTTTTTTTTTTTTTTTTTTTTGTGTGTGTGTAGGTGGTCCCTGTGAGTCTAGCAGAAGTCTACTTGCTGCAGCTCAACATGCGGTTTCCACCCAGTCATCTTTCCAGAGAGTTCTGCCACTGCTCAACGTCACTGTGGCGTCGCTGCACCCACTGACCGACCAGCAGGTACACACCGTCACTGTGTCTGTGTGAGTGTGTGTGTGTGTGTGTGTGTGTGTGTGTGTGTGTGTGTGTGTGTGTGTGTGTGTGTGTGTGTGTGTGTGTGTGTGTGTGAGTGTGTGTGTGTATTGATTCCAACAACCTTAACTTTTCCTCCATTTGTTTGTGACCAAATACTTGGTGTGTTTTAGTATGTATAGTATAATGTTTATTGCTAATTAGCCAAATGCAGCTCTGCAAACCAACCAGCCAATAGTTTGAAGGGCTGCGCTAGAGATGCGGGGCCAAACGAAAAGGAGACACACAGCTACTTTCAAACTACTATCTATGGCGGCTATACTACTATATACTACTTTCATTATCAAAGATTTGGATATCAACAGGTTTTTTGAATATGCACAAACATCGCAACACCAACCTTTTTTAAGAAGGCGGTTGAAGGAATGAAAGAGGGAGGCTGTGTTTACACGGACAAACTAGTCCACCTGTGGAAAACGTTGAAAAAATCCTATTTTGCGCAGCTGCATGTAAACGGGAATATTAGTGGATTATTCAGTTTCATCAACCATGTAAACAGCTCAGTCGGAATATTGTCTCTTTCGGTATAAGGCCAAACGCCGGAATAAAATGTGCATGTAAATGCTGCATTGCACAGCATGCTGAAATTAGCATTCAGCTCAAAGCACGGCTGTGCCTAAGTACAGCCTCACAGAGCTGAGACATTTGGTCTGACTCTTAAGGCCAATTTATGCTCCTGTGTTAAATCGTACGTAGGTATATAGAGTTACGGACCCTACGCCGTAGCCTGACGTGCACCTGTCAGAAAATGAAACTACACGTTGTGTCAATGCAACAGCTGTGATTGGTCCGCTTAGCCGTGGCTTGGTAGCGTTGCATTTCCCCCTACTCATTTCCGGGTTCTCCTTCTCCATAAACAACATGATATCGAGGAGAGGGTTAACTTTTCCTGCAGGGGAGACACTTGGTTTCTCTCACTATGCCTCTAGAGATGCTACTTGCTCCGAAGTCACTCTCTCACTTACTCTACAACACACTCCCCACCCATACACACATGCCAGCCCTGCTGTTCTCTTAAAAAGATACGCTAGAATGCTTGCAGACCTCAGCGCACAAGTGTAGGCCCTAGGCCACTTACGTAGGCTACAGCTAAAGCTCTGCGTAAAGCAGCCGCAGCAGCATCAATCCCACATAAGTCTTGTTAGCATATCTCTGACATGATGAAAATGGAATATGGATACACTTGAAATCTTTTCCTCCTCCAGCTGTTTGAGGTGGTGAATGCGGGCACTCTGACTGGAGGAACGCTACACTGGGGGGAGTTTGTGCACCGTCTGGAGCAGCTCTCCTCTTTCCTAGTGCGGCGGAGCGACGGCAACAGGATGCTGAACCACGCCTCGTTCAGGGAGTGGCTGATGTGGAGAGAGGAGGGTCAGGACGACAGGTTCCTCTGCGACCCGAGGTACGCTGACTGACAGTGAGAGAGCGAGAGTGAAAAAGACGGGGGAAGAAAGAGAGAAGTTCTTACTACGCTGTCTGTTTGTCTCCAGGAGCGGTCACACTCTCCTGGCCTTCTGGCTCTGCAGACAGGAAGGAAAGTTGAACCGACAGGAGACGCTGGAGCTGGGACATCACATCCTGAAGGCTCACATCTACAAGGTTAACACACACACACACACACACACACACACACACAGTCTTCAAGTGGCTCAGTACAGACAGGTTAAGACCGGGTGCCAACATAAGGAGTTGTTTTAGTGCTATAAACTGCAGGAATTAGCTATTAGCATCTAACAATCTGGTCAGGGCCCTGGATTTTAAAGGTGCCATAACGTGCTCATTTTCATGTTTATACTTGTGTTTTGGGTTTCTACTAGAACATGTTTTTACGCTTCAATGTTCAAAAAACACTTTATTTTTCTTATACTGTCTGTCTGAATATACCTGTATTCACCCTCTGTCTGAAACGCTCCGTTTTAGCAACTGTCTCTTTAAGTCGCTCACCCGAAAAAGCCCAGTCTGCTCTGATTGATTGCATCTGCACTCTCAGCGTCTCTGCACCATCAAAGCAGCCGGGGAATGACTTTTACAGCACGTTCTACCTATATATAGTATAGTTGTGACCTCACAACCATACCTAAGTCCTGACGGCTCGTTTAAAGGAACACAGCGACTTATTGGGATTTAGCTTATTCGCCGTATCCCCCAGAGTTAGATAAGTCCATACATACCCTTCTCATACATACCCTTCTTGTCTGACGCCCCGACTGCTAGCCTAGCTTAGCACAGATCCTGGAGGTAATCTAGCCTACTGCTCCCAATAAGTGACAAAATAACGCCAACATTTTCCTATTTACACGTTGTGATTTGTATAGTCACAGCGTGTACAAATAACAAGGTCACATGAGACACAGCCATATTCTAACCATATACAAACTGGGAACTATATTCTCAGAAGGTGAAGCACTGCTACTTAGGCGGAGTGATATTACTCCAACTCTGAGCGAACTCTAGGCGAACTCTCTGCTCCTCAACAGGGGGCTTCTCAGGTGCTGTGAGCAAATCACTCCGCCCAAGTAGCAGAAGTAGCAGTGCTTCGCCTTCGGAGATACTTCATTTTAATGCTAACGCTACTCTTTTTTAAGATAGTTTCTTACTTTTTTAATGCTAATGCTACTTCTGTCATGTTAGCTAACTAGAGCCGAAAGATGTCTTTTTCAAGGTGTAGTAGAAAGGTTGTGATGGTGAGTGCCTGTAAACAAGTATTCCAACTGTAAGGTTTTCCAGCTGTTGTTGCTTGCAAGTTGTTGATTTATTGCTATAGAAAATCTCCAAATATACCTCTATTATCCATCTGACTATTTGTTTCTGTTGTTTCTATTCTCGTCTCCAGGGTCTGAGTAAAAAGCTGGGGGTTTCCTCCTCAGTTCTGCAGGGGCTGTGGCTGTCCTACAGCACGGAGAACCTGAGCCCTGCTCTGTCGTCGCTGCGCAACCTCTACACCCCCAACATCAAGGTAGCATTTTGCACATACACATCCACTCATACACGTGCCAATACAGGCGGACTGTAACTAGGGCTGGGGGAAAAAATCGATTTGTAACGATTTTTAATATTGATTCTTTTCCCAAGGATTTCGTTTTGTTTTTTTTAGCAATGATTCACCTAAATATTTATATTACTATATAATAGGGTACCACTGACGGCGACTACATCGTATTTGTTTTTTTTTACCAATGATTCACCTAAATCTTTAACCCTTCAATGTTTTTTAAGCAAAGGATCCCTTAACTGAGAGAGACGGATCAGGGACCCCCTACTACATATATTCTATAAAATTAAGTTGCATATTACAGAATCAATATTTTTAATTTTTTTACCAACTATTCACGTAAATAGTTTCTGTTTATACGGTACCGCTGACGGCGAATACATCATATCGGTTTCCAGAAACACTGACCGAATGCAGAAAATCCATGTTATGTATTTCTTTACATGATTGAATGAATGAATAATTTTATTATTGTGTCATGCACATAAAAAAAAAAGTATGCCTAGCCCAAACGGGCTTACAAGACACCATTATTTATAGCAAGGGACCAGATACCAGAATAGCAACATAAACTAGAAAATTCCGCAAGAAATTTTGACAGTGTGCCTACTACTTGGTGCACATGCCAATAACATTCAGGGTAGTATTCAACTTTCAAATCACATAAATACCTTTTTAAAATATTCAACCTTCTTTGAGGCTTTGAAAAAAAGCCCTTCTGACATTTTTCCATTAGTGCGTTTGGGATAGTTGATAGTTGGGATCGATGTTTGACAGGTCAAAAATGTCCATTTGCTGATGATGATTATAACTCTGAAGGTCGGTCTTCAATTCAAAAACCATGAGTCGGAACGACAAAATATTATCATCACCAGAGAGGTAATAGTCTGGCGTACGCATTACTGTGGGTTTTATGTTTGTGGTGTCAAATATAGGCGACACAGAGCAGGTAACAAAAAGGGAATTGTCTGCATCATTTCAGATATTTTTTTTTCATTGTTGTACGAACAGAGCCAAAAGTTTACGTCCGGTCAATTCCATGGTCAAGTGTTCTGCCCTTTCTAACAATGTACTTCGGGAGGCAAACAGACTTTCACACAAGGCACAGTGATCTTCCAACTGAAGCTGTGTCCATCTGCCGCACTGCCTCCTGTATTAAATCATACCAGAAATACCAGGAGGGGAACAGAAACAGGCCCTTTTCGGACAGCTACTGTACTCCCATTTCTTACACAACACACCATTCTTGCACAGGATGATCAGCACGGTGCCATGATATCTCTCCCAGTATTAAACATTAAGCGATAGGAGTTAGGGTCCCGAGTCAGGCGTTTGGGCTATTTAACAACTGCACATTATCACCACAGTGCCTAACGTTATATGATGCTGGAGTAGTAACGTTATAAAAACTAAGAAAAGGGTGGGAAAATCAACTCACCTCTTATTTTTTTATTTTTATTTTTTTTTTTGGTTACACTATTAAATTAGTGTTTAATAGACCCATATAATCGATACAAATATAAGTTTAAGTGACACCATATGGGACCTTGAAAATTGCAATACTATCGAACCGGCACCCATGTATCCTTAATAAAGAATCGAATCGGGACAAAAGCATATCGTCCCAGCCCTAACTTGTAACTTGGCTCCCTACCTGTCCAGGTGAGCAGGTTGCTGATTATGGGCGGGGCCGACGTGGATTACCGTAGCGACGTCCTCAACAACGCGCCCCTGCTGTGTGTCCACGCTCACCTGGGCCACAGCGATGCTGTGGCACTGCTGCTGGACCTCGGCGCTCAGGTAAGGTTTTGTGGAATCATTGCCATTTAATTTTTTTTTCAGTCCCTGGCTTTATGAAAATATAGTTGATGGTTGTAATTGGAGGATTGTGCCAATTTACCGCAACCAAGCTTGTGTCTTCTGTGTTGTTGTTTTTTTTTTCTAGGTGGATGCTCGGTCAAATGACGGCTTGACCGCACTGGGATTCGCTGCCGCAGCTGGACAGCTGGACATCGTCACCATGCTGAGTCAGCACTCCGCTAAGGTAGCCGTCCACCTGTCTGCCTGCAAGATTTTGTGGCTCTCAAGATTTCAAGCCACTGTGCAGAATTGAAGAAAAAAAAAAAAAATCTATACTTTGGTGCCATCCAGTGGTTGTATGAAGAATGACGCTGTCTCCAAAAATGTTTGAGTTTTCTTTATTCTTTATTTAAATCAGGAGATCAGTGACAGCAGAGATATGAACATTTCTTATTTAGATGCAAGTAACAGCTGCCTGTTTTTGCATTTCCCCTTTTCACATTTTAATAGCTTCTAAGTTCTTGTTGTTTATTTTCAGGCTGGAGGCAATTCCAGGTGCAACTCCCAATACCCTTTTGTTTGCAGAGTAAAGTTGAAGCTCAAAAGGAACATGTGTTGCTCCTCCAAAAGGCCTCAGGCAATACTGTAACGACAGTCTGCACACACTGTGGACACACAGCACTTTGTTCAAATGCTAACACGCTGCTGGCAAAACGGTTAAGGATGGAAGCTTGGGGTGCATCGCTTAGGCCTAATTTAACGGAGGATTTATGGTATTCTTCGGTAGCCTGAGTAACTTTAACCGTTGTTCGTGTGAAATCTCAAAGACAGCCTGATGTTTTGTTCATAGACTATTTGTGGCTGGCTGTTTCCTGTATGACCTATCAGTTCCTGTCGATAAAGTATAATAGGGTAAATCCTGTATAGTGCATACACTTGTAGCTGTTATGTATCTTAGGAAGTCATCCCCCCTCCCCCCGGTGAAAAAAAAAAAGAAAGTGGGCTCCCCCACGAAGGCCACGGTATAGTTCGAACACTGCATCTATTATGTCCATCAATAAATAACAATACAAACTACACACTGTTAAAATACAGATAAACAGGCTCGCGTGCAAACCATCAAATAAAAATTACAGTAACCGGTGAATACCTTTAGTAGACTTTAACAAAATTGGGAATAATAATGAATGGGCTCTATGTCTTCAGCAACAGGTCTTGGCGTTCTGAGAGTCTAAATACGACTCGTTCATAGCTTGCTGTGTTGGACATGAGTTCAATCCAAACGATGAAGGTGTGACTGATTTCCGTTGTCTCTCAATAATTCTGCATCCTGTTAGCATGAATAGTCTACCACAAAAACAACATGCACAGAGCTGGGTTCTTAGTCAGAAACACATTTACAGAATTTCAGTGATTGGGCTTTGGCCAGTGCTAAACACTGAACAGATGCCTTGCCCTTAGCTGGAGATACAATTGATAATTTGCTTACAGATAATCCAAATAAACTAAAATGTAATATCCCTGCATCAAACACACATGTTTTAAAACTTATAAATAAAAGATGAATAAGAACATGCATGTTTCAGTACAGGCAAGAAAACCAACAAAAACTAAATCCTCAGCAAGCATACCGTTCAACATGATTGTAAATGATAATGATAAAGTAAGGATTCCCATGTTCAAAAATACAGTATATATCAGGGGTGTCAAACTCAACTTCACTGAGGGCCACACTGGAACAGAGAATCACATGTGAAGGGCGAGACATGTAAAGGTTATTGACATGTTTTCATTTCAACGAAAAAGTCAAATATCTTTGACCTTGTTATTGCATGTCTCAAAAAATGTATTGGATGTGTGCGTGGTTGTGTAATGTTGAGTGGTTGAATGTAACACACAACAGTTTGGATCGTTTCCAGTTTCTAAAATGGGAGGATTTTTCTGCATTGAGTACTTTTATTTTGAATACTTTAAGTACATTTTCCTGATGATACTTTCATACTTTTACTTAAGTAGCATTTTCAATGCAGGACTTTTAATGCAACAGTATTTTTAGTACTTTTACATAAGTAAAAGATCCACCACTGGTAATGTTCATTCTGTTTTCCATTGGCTCTGTCTGTGTAACTCAGGTGGGTCATGTGGACAGCTCCGGCCGGTGTGTGTTGGTGCACGCGGCCCAGCGGGGCCACCTCGAGGTGCTGCGCTTCCTGCTGAAACGTGCGGACTGGAGCTGCACTTCCTGCTGCGGCCAGAGGGGGGCAAGCAGGGTGCAGGCGGTGCAGCAAGCACTGATCGCAGCCGCCAGCATGGGCCACACAGAGGTCAACTGCACACACACACACACACACACACACACACACACTCACTCACTCACTCACTCACTCACTCACTCACTCACTCACTCACTCACTCTCACAAACACACACTCACTCACTCACTCACTCACTCACTCACTCTCTCACACTCACGCACACTCACTCACACACACTCACACTTTCTCTCTCACACACTTACACACAAACACACTCACACACACTCTCTCACACACTCACTCACTCTCTCTCACACACACACACACACACACACACACACACACACTCAGACACACTCACTCTCACACTCACACACTTTCTCTCTCACACACTTACACACAAACACACACACACACACTCTCTCACACACTCACTCACTCTCTCTCTCACACGCACACACATACACACACACACACACACACTCACTCACTCACTCACTCACTCTCACAAACACTCACACACACTCACGCACACACACACACACACACTCACTCACACTCACACACTTTCTCTCTCACACACTTACACACAAACACACTCACACACACTCTCTCACTCACTCACTCACTCTCTCTCACACGCACACACATACACACACACTCAGACACACTCACTCTCACACTCACACACATTCTCTCTCACACACTTACACACAAACACACACACACACTCTCTCACACACTCACTCACTCTCTCTCTCACACACGCACACATACACACACACACACACTCAGACACACTCACTCTCACACTCACACACTTTCTCTCTCACACACTTACACACAAACACTCTCTCGCACACTCACTCACACTCTCTCTCTCTCTCACACACACAGACACACACACACTCAAACTCACACTCACTTACACCCACATACACAAACACACTCTCAGTCACACACAAATGAAAAGTAACGAATTACAGTTACTCCCATTACTGTAATTGAGTAGTTTTTTGAAGTATTGTACTTTGCTACATTTTAAATCACATCCGATTAAAAAAATATCTGTCAACAAACTAAAATCAGCCGCGCCGTGGCTTTGTGCCCTTTTCAAATCGCAAAAAAAACTGTGATTTAATTAAATAAGTATAAATATAACAATATACCCCCCCCCCCGTTAAAAGGTAACTAAGGATCTTTAATTTTTAATTTGACTTGTACTTAAGTAAAAGTTCATCAAGGTGATTGTACTTTTACTTAAGTAGAACATATTTGTACTCTTTCCACCTCTGCACACCAACACACACAAACACACACTTTTACAATATTGTGTGTTAGTAAGTCATGACACACTATTTCTTCTGATGTGTTTATAACATTTGTTATGGTGTCGTGTGTGTGTGTGTGTGTGTGTGTGTGTGTGTGTGTGTGTGTGTGTGTGTGTGTGTGTGTGTGTAGATGGTGTCATACCTCCTGGATCTTCCAGAGGAGGACGAGAAAGAGGAGGAGAGACCGGAGATCAACACAGCTGACAGTCTGTGGGGGGAGACAGGTCTGTTTACAACAACTACACCACAGATGTTCATACTTGGTCATACATACATACTGTAGGAATACTACTACTACTACTACTACTACTACTACTACTACCACTACTAATCAAGTCGATAAGAACTCAAACAACCCACTCAACCTAATTGCACCCCATCGGCTCCCTTTATTTCTAGAACCTCAGTTTCTCACAATATATGAAATAAGTGTTTTCTAAATATGTAGATCATTGCATGTAGGGCTGAACAATTCATCGTTTTCAAATCGAGATTTGAAAGAATGCAATCAGCTAATCGTGAAGACTGCGATTAATCGAATGTGAATTATTTAGGCAAGGCAAGACAAGGCAGCTTTATTTGTATAGCACATTTCAGCAACAGGGCAATTCAAAGTGCTTTACATAAAACATTAAAGAGCAGTTAAAAACAATTAAAAAACAAATTAAAGGTAAAAATGATAATAAAAAAAAAAAAGGTGACTTGGTGTTTTCGTTACCCATTACAAGATTGCAGTAGTTCTACTTTTCACTACGATGTAGCCGTCGCTACAAAGCTTAGTTCAGTCTCGGTAAACCTTGCTAAATCCGGGACAGTTCACAGTCTGTCTCTTGATAAGTTCACAGACGTTTTCATAATGCTCCATGACATGTTTTGTCTGTTACACACTGAATAATGAACTTTAGCTCAACTTTTAAGAAAGAAAGAAATCGCAAATTGAATCGTAATATCTGGCAGAAAAATCGCAATTCGATTTTTCCCTAAATCGTTCAGCCCTAGTTGCATGTGTTCTTTTCAGAACTAAGCCACAGATTCACTCCTAGTCAGCCAAAGAGTCCTTTTGATCATCCCAATCACCTTGCAAGCAGAGGTCAATATTCAATGAGAAACAGGGGCAATTTGTATTAATTCATTAATAAAGACCCTGTTTTGTAATATGTTTTTCATGCTGTTCTTTTTTTTTTTTTTTTGTCAGAAACGTACATGTTCACATTTAGGAAACCTGTTTCCCTCTGCCTCCCTCTCTGTCTGTCTGTATCTCTGTGTCAGCTCTGACAGCCGCAGCAGGAAGCGGCAGGCTGGCTGTCTGCAGGCTGCTGCTGGATCAGGGCGCTGCCGTTGAGCAAGGCAACAGGCGGGGCGTGGCTCCCCTCTTCAGTGCTGTGAGACGTGGCCACTTGCAGGTATGGTGGAACACACAGAAAACACACACACATACACAGGGTGCGAACTACAGGGGAGCTAGGGGGAGCTCGGCTCCCCTTAATAAGACATGGGCTCCCCTGAAAAGGTGATTTGTGAAATTCTGTCATTTTGACGTGCAATTTCAGTTTTGTGTAATGTGATCATCGTGGATTATTATGTGTAAAATTGCAAAAATATCATTCATTCATGGATGCTGGCGATTTAAACCTAATTCACTTCAGTAAAGATAACTATACGTGCTATTCTTGTCATGAGCATCAAGGCGTGGCGGCGCTGCGGTGCAAATTCAACTCATGTTTAGTACATGTTAACTCAAAGATTCGTGGAAAATATATAAACGTTGGAGGCCATTAGTCGGCGCGCAAAGTCCTTGAAATCCATTCTGCAGTTAGCATCATATAGCCACGGCAAAAAGCAAACCAGATGGTGGTGGTAACAGCTCGTCAGAGGCCGGTCACCATCCTCCTAACCCCTCTTGCTCCTCTCTCTCGTTAAATTGGGACAGCCAGCAGTGGAGGGACTGGAAGAGCCGATATACACATGGCTGTTTGTTAACCCTTGTGTTGTCTTTAACCCTTGAGAGAGATCACCTATTGATTGATGGAATAGCTGACAGTATTTGCATCTTGAGCAAAGTCACACATGGCCATTGGCTGCATCCTTTGGTTTTATTCAGAATAGATGCAAGTAACAGCTGCCTGTTTTTTCATTTCACCTTTTCACATTTTAATAGCAAAGTTCTTGTTGTTTATTTTCAGGCTGGAGGCAATTCCAGGTGCAACTCCCAATACCTTTTTGTTTGCAGAGTAAAGTTGAAGCTCAAACGGAACATGTTAGAGGCTGTTTTCCCTGCAGGGAGATCACGAACTAAAACCTAAGTGTTGCTCCTCCAAAAGGCCTCAGGCAATACTGTAACTACAGTCTGCACACACTGTGGACACACAGCACTTTGTTCAAATGCTAACACGCTGCTGGCAAAAGGGTTAAGGATGGAAGCTTGGGGTGCCTCGCTTAGGCCTAATTTAACGGAGGAATTAGAGATATAGATACTTTATTTATCCCGAAGGAAATTAAGGCGTCCAATAACTTATACACAACATACATACACATAGGCACACAGACATATGACATATGACATCCACGCACACATACTACAAAAATACAAAGAAAGATATCAACAGTGTGCCCTTACAGTAAAGTTTGGTTGTAGCATGTTTAAAGGAGCGGTGTGGAAAGAAATGCAGAAAGGTGCAATGGTATCGTAGTGCAAGATAGCGCCAGTGCAAATTCTATATCTATTCAAGTACAACAGGCAACACAATATATCAAAAATAGAATAATTATTACTTAACGATACATAGACACTAGTAAAAGACTTGAAGAAAAGGGTTAAAGTTGAAAACTGTCCATACAGGCAAAAAGACAGCGTGATGTAGGCAAGCTAGCAAAATGGGCAGGTGGCTAATCTAGTCAGTAAGGGAGTCAAACAGTGCCAATCAGTCCAGTCCAGGGTAGGTTAGGTGTATGTATAAAGGCACCCAGATGAAGGCATGGTACAAAGGGCAGTGTGCAGAGTAGACTTAAACACTTAAGTCCATCACACTTCTCCCCTTCTGTGTAGCATTGAAGAGCTTAAAGGTGCTCTAAGTGATGTGACGCGTTTTTTAGGCAACAACATTTTTCGTCACATACAGCAAACTCACTATCTGCTAGCTGCCTGTCCCCTGAACACACTGTAAAAAAAAAACGCGGTCTCTGTAGACAGCCTAGGCTCCACAAACGCCAACAAAAACAAACTGCGCCAACCTGCCCCACGAACCATAACAAACAGTGTTCCAGCCAATAACCGACAAGAAGGAGCTGGTTGAGCCATCACTGTAGCAGCGTTAGCACGTAGGCTACTTCCCCAATGTGTATTCATGACTCAACCAGCTTGTCGGTTATTGGCTGGATAAGACTTTTAATGGCCCTAGGGACAAAGGACCTACGCAGCCTGTCTGTTTTGCAAGACCGAGACCGAGCTTGGAGAAAGTGGTGTGCAGGGGGTGGCAGTCATTGTCCATTATAGAGAGCAGTCTGCTCAGGGTCCTCTTATCTGCAACTGATGTCAGTGACTCCAGCTCCGTGCCCACCACAGAGCCGGCTTTTCTCACCAGCCTGTCCAGTCGTCCAGCATCCCTCTTCCTAGTGCTGCCTCCCCAACATACCACAGCATAGAAAAGGACTCTGGCCATGACAGACATGAGGTAGAACATGAGCAGGAGTTTGCTGCAGACATTGAAGGACCCCAGCCTCCTAAGGAAATAGAGCCTGCTCTGCCCTTTCTTGTATTATGGCATTCTTCAGTAGCCTGAGTAACTTTAACCGTTGTTCGTGTGAAATCTCAAAGACAGCCTGATGTTTTGTTTATAGACTATTTGTGGCTGGCTGTTTCCTGTATGACCTATCGATTCCTGT
Source organism: Perca fluviatilis (assembly GCF_010015445.1). Classification (NCBI taxonomy): domain Eukaryota; kingdom Metazoa; phylum Chordata; class Actinopteri; order Perciformes; family Percidae; genus Perca; species Perca fluviatilis. The sequence goes on along the minus strand of NC_053126.1, from coordinate 29,562,500 downwards.
CGATAAAGTATAATAGGGTAAATCCTGTATAGTGCATACACTTGTAGCTGTTATGTATCTTTGTGATGTAGAATGTGGGTGTGTGGGTCATTACTTTTTATTTAACATGTTTATTGCAGTGGCAATGAAGGAGTGTTTGTAAGTGTTTGTCTTGGCTAGAGGGACTTTATAGTGATGGCCTGATGGCTGTCACTGGAAAGATTTACGCAACTGCTTGGGTGTGTAGTACTGATAATGACGTCTGGGTTTGGCCAGTTTTACTTGCTTGATCAACGAGCCGGGACAACTTAGATTGTTTCTTAACAGAGATGAAATTGAACCGGGATAAGATGTTGAAAGTGGGTGTAGATTCAGTGAGTGAGCTGTTAGAATATCCTTCCTCAGGGCGCCTGGGTAGCTCACCTTGTAGAGCTTATATAAAGAGGTGTACTCCTCCCTTTGCTGCATGTCGTTCTCCCTTCTCTCTCCCCTTTCATGTCTTTGCCTGTCCTATACAAATAAAGGCCTAAAATGCCCCCCAAAAAAAAGCCTGTGAGTTTCCTCCGCAGAAATGTTGAGCGTCTGTCTCCGTTTGCGTCTGTCGCTCAGGTGGCGGAGCTCCTGCTGAGTCACGGGGTGGAGGTGAACATGGTCGACCAGCAGGGTCGAACTGCTCTGATGACGGCAGCCTCAGAGGGACACATCACCACCGCCCAGCTGCTACTGGATCATGGTAACCCCCTCCCCGTGTATTGACGGTATTAAAAACCACGGCAACAGAGGGTGCAAGAGCTGCCGTGGGTCTCTCTTAACGCACAGAAATGCTTTTTTACTATTACAACAGAAACTCCGAAAAACCTACAGTTTGAGCAAAACGTTGGAACAAGCTAAAATACTAGCAAATGACCAAAAAGCAACATTAACACAGGAACAGAATTCAACTTACACACCCAGAAAAAAAAAAAACTCCACCTGAATTGGAAATTTAGTTAAGGCGAGACACTACAGGCAAAAACTTCATTGTTCAATTTTGAGTTTTGGGGCTATTTTGCTTCCGTAGCATGTCTTCTTTCAGGCTGTTGGGGAAAAGACATCCAAAATACACATTTAGATGTTTATTTTACCCCAATTTGTCTATTTGCGCCTGTAAATTTCTCCTAAATTCACCAAAAGTTGGCATAAGATAATGCCTCATTTGTTTTTTTTAGACATAACATTTCAGAAAACTTGTAATACAAAAATATATTTCTCAATGTAAGTAATCAACTGGGGAAGATTCATGGTGAGATCCATTGGTTAATTATTTTTTTCCTATTCACCTGGGGTATCTCCCCCTCCATGGATTGATGTGTCAAGTCAACCACAAGTTAACTCTGACGCTAGTTAAAGTTATTCATAGATATAAAAGACATAGAAGAGATTTTAGTATACTGTTATGAAAAAGGTCTCGGGCCTCTGCCTCTCTGTTTTCCCAGGAGCCTCTCTGGAGCAGGCTGACAGGGAGGGGTTAACGCCGCTGAGCTGGGCGTGTCTGAAAGGCCAGCTCCCATTGGTCAGAGAGCTGGTGGAGCGAGGCGCGGCCACGAGTCACGCTGACCGCAGTGGACGGACGCCTCTGGATCTGGCTGCCTTCTGCGGAGACCCAGAAGTGGTGTGTAACGCAGATGCAGTTGTCGTAATTGCCTTATTTAAGAAATAGTGTGTATGTCCCTGTCACAGTCTAGCATTGCCAGACCTTCCTCCACAGCGCTGTGGAGGACACAGCATTCCTGGATGGGAGAAAAACTCTGGTTTAGTGGCCTTTTTATTTATTTATTTACCGCCTAAAATGCTGGTATTGGTATCGGCAAGTACTGGAGTTTAATTCACCTATCTGATTATTTAGCCCCGAAGAAAATCTACTTTAAAGTAGTTTGTTTATATTCTTTTTCCATTATGACTCACTGTCAAACTGGATAATAAAATAAAGAACTATGGCGTACATTGTTTGTGTTTGTTCATGTTTCACAAAAAGTTTATCCCTGAGCCAGACAGTACAACAAAGATAGAAATCATATCACATCCATACGGGGATAGCAGTATACAGCTGATAAAACATAATAAAATATATGACACACTGGTATCGGATCGGTACTCCGTATCGGCCGATGTGCAAGTTCATCGGAATCGGCATCAGGAAGCCAAAAATGGTATCGGACCATCTCTAAACATAAGTATTAGTATTTATTGATAACAATAGCGATGAAAGCTGGTCATGAGACTCCTTTCCCTTTTTAGAAATAAGCCTTTTCATATCAATAAAACATGCTAAATGTTGCCCTGGCTTGTGTCTGTTTCTGTGTTAGGTGCAGCACCTGGTGGATCACGGTGCGTCGGTGGAGCACGTGGACTGCAGCGGGATGCGTCCTCTGGACCGGGCGGTCGGCTGCAGAAACACGTCGGCTGTCATCGCTCTGCTCAAAAAGGGCGCCAAGATAGGTAGGAACATGATATTCCCGCGATTAGCGATTCAGACGGGAGATGGCGGCAAGAGAGGGTTTCGACATGCAAGAACTGTCCCCATCTGGAATCAGAAGCAGGGATGCAGTTATTTTATACTATTTCATTTTATTTTAACTATTGCTATAATGAGGGGAAATACCTTATATTGTATTATGTTTGCTAGAAGTTTAAATATTCCCATCAACACGATAGGTTCGAGAGTTAAGGCAGTTAATGTGAATGAATGTAATGAAATGTCTGCAAGACTTTTAATATAATATATAATATAAAGTGTTTATTCATATTGTTCCCTTTTGGACACAGTCAGGCTGGCTCTTCCCCCTTTTTAAATTTTTTTTTATTTGTTATTCTAAGCTAACCGTCTGCTGGTGGTAGCTTCATATTTACCATACAAACATGAGAGTGGAATCCTGTCACTCTCAGAGAGAAAGCAAATAAGTGTTTTCCCAAAATGTCAAACTGTTTTGGAAAAAGGATTGGAAAAACAGTCAAGATGGTGAAAAATGTGTAAAGAGAAAAGGGCTCATGCTGATTTTGTGGAAGCAAGGAATCCATCTTTGCTTTTGTGCCTCAGTAGTCATGAGCCAGGTGTTTTATAAATGGCCACATGGTGGCGCTACCCACACATAAAGCAATCACGTGTTTTCCAATCAAAGTGCTAGAATACTGGCATTTCTCACCGAAAAATAGGAGGGAGCACATACAGTAATCTCTTTTGCAGAGGTAAATTAACGTGTGTGTGTGTGTGTGTGTGTGTGTGTGTGTGTGTGTGTGTGTGTGTGTGTGTGTGTGTGTGTGTGTGTGTGTGGACCAGCGACCTGGGCCATGGCTACGTCTAAACCTGACATCTTGATGGTTCTGCTCAGTAAATTGATCCAAGAGGGAGACCGACTGTACAAGGTAACGCTCGCCAGCGCAGGCAAACTTTATCACACACACACATTAAACTTTGCCACTGAATGCAATTAAACACATTTTTTTTTCCAACTTCTTACAATCACAAAAACTATGTAATTGCAAGAAAAAAAAAAGTTTGTTGTTGCACATTACGTTTTTTAAGTAAACTCTTATTTTGTCTTGTTTTCTGGATGAAAAACAAAGGTTCAATGGGAAAAGTATAAAAAAATAAAATAAATTCACAGTTCGAAGTGTTTTCACTGTTTGTTAAATGCGATAAATGCAACATCTTTCCAAAAGTCAAAGAGTAATCGGTTAAATAATCGTGATTGCAATATTGACCAGAACATAGTGATTTTTCTTTTTTTGATAATTGAGAAGCCCTACATTTAACCAGTATTGTGTGTGTGTGTGTGTGTGTGTGTGTGTGTGTGTGTGTGTGTGTGTGTGTGTGTGTGTGTGTGTGTGTGTGTGTGTGTGTGTGTGTGTGTGTGTGTGTGTGTGTGTGTGTGTGTGTGTGTAGCAAGGTAATGTGAGGGAAGCTGCTCACTCCTATCAGTCAGCTCTCCAGAAGTTTCCAGGGGACGAGCTGAAGACATTCAGACAGCTGATAGTGTGTGTGCTGCTCAACCTGTCTCGCTGCCACCGCAAGATGAATGTGAGTCTCTCTCTCTCTCTCTCTCTCTCTCTCTCTCTCTCTCTCTCTCTCTCTCTCTCTCCCTACACACACGCACACAGGCATCATTGGGCAATACATGAAAAATCACAAATCCTAAGACTTCTAATGTAAATGTAAGCCGTGATATGTTTTTTCGTTTTATTTTGAAATGAATTTCATCTCTCACAATCTTCTGTCCAGGACATCACCATATGAGTGAAATATGCGATATGCGGTAACGTTGGTGAATATCGCAATAACGATATTACTTGCGATCAATAAACGGATATTGAAGTGTACTCAGTTCTGCATTTCTGCTGATTTCAGTATCTGCTAAAATACAATAAATTGCTTGTTGAATTTAAAACAAATGAAGGGAAATCATTTCCGACATTCTTTTATTTAATTGATCAGTGAATTGAACATATGGTGTGGTTTACATTTTGTACGACTTTGTAATCTGCAAGTGCCTTTATCATTCCAAATGTTAATTGTAAAAAAACTAAATGTTACTCAAAGGCAGCACTAAAAAAAAGAATGACCGTTACATTTTAAATTGCAGTTTACTACTGATATTTTCTTTTTTAAACTAACAGAAAACAAACAGTGTAAAAAAAAAAAAGATTTAGCAGCCCTACTTCTGTCCTTCATCTTGCCGTACCATCATTCCATCTTTTTCATTTGCTTGCAGGATTTTGGCCTCGCCGAGGAGTTTGCCACCAAGGCACTAGAGCTGAAAGCTAAATCCTACGAAGCCTTTTATGCCCGAGCCCGCGCCAAACGTGGACGCAGGTAACCATAGCGACATGTGGACACGTGGTTGAATTGAACAAACTATACCTAACCAAATCATGAACTGTTTCCTTTCAACGATTTATGCTTTTAATCTAATAGGCATGTCTTTTAATGTCCAGCTGAAAGTTCTTAAGGTATACACATATTCGATAGTTGTCCTTTCTGTGAGTTTAGCTGCAAAGTAAAGAAAACGGCCAATGCTCAGCATTCTCGGTGTTGTGACCATTCGATTTGTTAAGTAAGAAGACTTTTTTTTTTTTTTTTTTTTTACGAAAACTTAATAACTTATCGTGTCAAAGATGTAAAAACACCCACCCAAGTAAAGGGTCTATCATCTTTTGGGAGTTTGGGAGCTCCGTAGCCTCCACAGTTTGTAAAAATCTGTAATAATAAAAAAAAAAAAAAAAAAAAAAAGGCTGCTTTAAAAAAAATAATGGACGTAGCTTGCGGGTCTGAAAAGTGAAGCAATGCAGAAGTGCTTTTAATCTGCATTCTATCTCATTTCCAGCAGGGGGTGACTCCACTTGTTGCAAAAAAGAAGTCTGTTTCTATAGAATTACCTCAGTAAACATTTCAATCGCTAGTTTCAAGTCTTCTTCAATACAGCATGATGTTCATTTTGAAAATGATGGTCCCATTTATTTAAAATAATCGATAAAGCAGGGCATGCTTTAGGGTGTCGACCTGTCAACCAGGACAGAGGCCTAGCACTGCTAACCATGGCACTGTGTACACTAAAATAGCCGGGAACTTGTTTTTGGCTGCTGACCTTGTTTGTGTCTTAATATGTATAAACCCCCCAACTGTGTGATGATTGGAACATTTTGGTTGCCTATAATGTCTTGTTCAGCCCTTCAGTAGCACCTTGCCAACCAAGTTATCCAGCTAGCGCTAGCCTCAGCTGGTAACTTAAAGGAATACGCCATTGTTTGTTGAAATAGGGCTTATCACGGTCTCCCCTGGCTGTAGATAGGTGGGCCAACGCATTTTTTGTCTCAGTGCAAGTAATTAGGTTGTTTTTTTGTCTGTTGTTGGCTCACTTTTACTCACAACATGCTAACCGGCAACATAGGATTCCATTCACTACGCTAAGCTAACGGCGTCGCTGCTGCAACGGTGTTGCACCGGACTAAAATAATGCATGCACAAAAAATGCGTTGGCCCACCTATCTACAGCTAGAGGAGACCGTGATAAGCCCGATTTCAACAAACGGTGGCGTATCCCTTTAAGGGAAGGTTTTCAGATTTTCTGTGTACTGCCGTACATGCAGATGCAGTACTAGGAGGTCCACATTTAGAAGCTGGCAAAACTCCACCGAATGGCTCACTTAGTTCTGAAACTTTCGCTCTTTAGCGTTTACCTTTTAGCACAGCGCCATTAAAACCATAAACAGCAATGGCTTAGCCGCGTCATCAGCTCCAGCTCCACCCTCTCGGCCGAACATCGTCACGTTCGGTTTTAAAAAACCAAGATGGTGACAGCCAGATATCGCTGCTGCTCCGTCTATTATTTGGTCAAGCGGGGTCTGTTGTAACTACCCCCGACTGTGACTTACCATTGTGCTAGTCACAGACAGAACTTGCAGAAGCAGCTACATGGCAGAGCAAGGATTTAAAGCCTGGGTAAAGTTACTCTTTTGAGTCAACACCTTTTAAGGGTACCCACAGGGTCTTAAAAGTCTTAAAAATGTCTTAAATATAATTCAAAAAACAAGGCCTTAAAAATCCTGAATTTCTTTTATAAAATCCTAAATTTCATTGACAAAGGTCTAGTAAGTAAGTAATTCAATTTTATTTATACAGCACTTTTCACAAAGGTCACAAAGTGCCTTACAATATGCATAGACAATAAAAACATGGTATAACTAGTTTTACCATGTCTAGGGCTGCAACTAACGATTATTTTTAATAATCGATTAATCTGTCGATTATTTTTTCGATTAATTGATGAATCAGATAAAAAACAAAACAAAAAAGCATTAATTTACACCAACTCAATACATACTTACATACATACTTGTTTTAGTTAATAGTTGTGTAAAGGTAAGTAACCCAAAGAGTGCGTGCGCACACACACACACACACAAACACAAACACAAACACACACAAGTTCACTTGAAGCTTATTCATTAAATTATTACCATCATTGTAGTAAGTGCAAGTTAAGTTCATTTATACACCACATTTAAACACAGCTTAAGATGACCAAGTGCTATAAAAGAATTTTAAAATGAAATTAAAAAGTACAACGCGCACACACAAATATATTGGTCAACAATAACTGACATGGGACAAAGCACAGAATATATACAGCACATGACAACAAATTGAAAAATGAATGGGCCAAAAAAGGCGAGTGAATAAAAATGTGTCTTTAGTCTTGCAAACTATACCACCCCTGCTTTACTACTGTTATTAACGAGCTAACGCTAGCTTGTCATGCTAGTCAGCTGGATAACGAGTCAACACCAGCACCAGATCAGAGCTACTGGAGGGACGGTACGTTCCTCACTTCAGAACAGAACAAAAGTAGGATTGTGTAGTGACTTCACCCTGCTGTTAAACTCCCTTACTCCTCATCAAGGACTCCACCATGTTTCGTTTGCTCATCTTGCAATTAATTTTATCTCCACGACTGAGTGGCGTAATAGTTGCGCGACACAACGAATCGATAATGAAATTCGTTGCCAACTTTTTTAATAATCGACTTTTAGCGATTTTATCGATTCGTTGTCGCAGCCCTACAAAGGTCTAACATTTGTATTGTCCCTTCATAAGAATAAATAACTCCTTCATTGTTTCGTCACAAAGCATGTTTTATTGAGTACTACAATAAAAGTATTTGGTAAAAAAATCCTTCCTGATATCGCATTATATCCTACATACCTTTTCCAGTATGTTCACGAAGTCAGTATTAAAATTCAATACCGAATGGTATTAAAAAGGTCTTAAAAAGTCTTAAATTCAACTTGCTTTTGGAAATATATAAATTCAGTAAACCAGCTCCAAGTCTGGGACTTAAGACTGAGTTGGAAACACTGACAGGATGAGAGAAACAATGACAAATTCGTGCTTCTCTGCATCCATTATTGCACCACTTATGTCTCTCTTTGCTTTTGGCTCTCTCTCAACATTCAGACAGTTCCATGCGGCCCTGGAGGACCTGATCGAGGCCAGCCGCCTGTGCCCGTCCAACCGGGAGATCCAGCGCCTACTGTCCCGGGTCAAGGAAGAGTGTCGGCAGGTGGCACAACAGCAAGACTCCCCCCCTCCTTCGTCGCATCCTGTTTACCAACCAAACGTGGCCATTTCCATCAACGAGGCCAGGTGCAGAGACTCCGGTTGTCTGCAGGTGCAGGACAGGGAGGGGCTTACTGAGGAAGAGGAAGAGGAGGAAGAGGAGGAGGAGGAGGAGGAGGAGGAGGAGGAGGAGGAGGAGGGGAGTCACTCCTCCCCCTCGTTCCACCCTCAACCTCAAAGTTTTGACACCCACTGCAGCCCTGGGGTGCCATCTCCCTCTTCCCTCTCCCCCACCCACCTGTATCGACACCTCCCCAGTCCCACCCACTCCCCCTCCTGCTCTTCCCCCGCTCACTCTGCGGCTCCTCCTCCTCCTCCCCCGTCGTCCTCCTCCTACCACCATTTTAGCGCTCTGCAGCGACCCAGCCCGATGTCGGAAAGTATGCCCGCGCTGTCCGGAAATGGAGGTCTGCGCCAGCATCCGCAGCCCAGCGCAGCCCTCCACCCCTCGGAGCAGAACCCGGGAGTGCAGCAGCTCCACCACCTGTCCCATCAGAGGTCCTTCCAAAAGCAGAACCCTGTTCAGGGCCAGTGGCTCCAACCGGCCAAAGTCCAGGTTGTCAGAACCAGTCAGCCCAGTACCTCGGCCCACTCCAGCGTGATTTTGGGAAGTTCCGCTTACTCCCAGTTTGGCCAACTGCCGCAAGAACTGGCCGAGCTGGGGGAAGGCATTTGCCAGAGCCCTCCAGATATCCGGCCTAGCCTGCAGGTCCAGGCTGGTCTGACCTCCGGGCCTTCTTATCCACTAGATGACGTAGACGTTGACTTTGTTTGCCAGGCCCGAGCTGTGTCTGCCTATGGGAGAGAAGCAGGAGGGGAGAGGGCAGGGGTAAATCGATTTGGCCAGGCCCGTCAGTTCAGTCGCAACCAATCCAAAGCAGCCTACTATCCCATGGAAGTTACTGAGGCGACAGTGGGCCCTCCTGATAGCCTTCCACCAATGCACGATTACCAATACCACCATCAGGGGGGGGTATGGCGCCCGCTCAGTGCCCACCCAACCTCCTTCCCCACCCCTCCCCCCAGGCCTCTCGGCCACTCCCAGAGCATCAGCGTCCGTTTCTCCACCAGCAGCGGCAGCCTTGCTGGAGGGCAGCCCGCCAGTCACGGCCAAGGCTTCAGGACGTCTGCCTCCGCCCAGCACATGGATTTACCTTCCGATCTGAGCTCCGCGGGCGGGGTTACTGGTTATCATGACGACCTCTTTCTAATCTCCTCTCCCCAGTCGGAAATACGCATGGCAGGAGGCGGGACGTATCCCGGAGAGGCAGGCCGTTTGTCCCGGGACACTCCTTTTATGGGCGTTGTCGACAGGACGGCGAGGGTGCACCAGCAGTATCAACAACAAGCTCCTTCCAGCTCTGCGTCCTGTCTCAGCCCGTCTCGCTCCTGGGCCGTGTCTTCAGTGGACACGGTGGTCACCTCGCCTGGCAAAACCCCCGCCAACAAAGGAGGCTTCGGTCAACCCCAGCCATCCTCCATCGCCTACCACAACCGCAGCAACAACAACGCCCACAACGACAACCAGCTCGACTACTATCCTCAGGGCGAAGGCCCGGTGCAAGTGGCCAGTCAGAATCCCTCCTACCGGGATGTGAAGCTGGCTCGAACTCTGCCGGTGACCCACAGCTGCTCAGACAGACCTAATGACAGACAGAGGGGCCCTACCTCTCCTGTCAAACCAAAAAGACCCTTTGTAGAGTCCAATGTATAGAGAAAGCTTTAAATGGTAAGTCAAAGACAAGAACGGAGGAGGGGTTAAAAAGAAATGTGTGCACTCGTACCGTATATCCCTATATTCACTGGGGCTATGGAATTATTAAGGCCGGGCTATGCTTGAAATGAACTTGTTTGTACGACATGTAGTTCGTCTGACATTTAGAGGGGCAAGACGCAATAAACTTTTAAATCTGGTTAACGGCACACACCCTATCCTTGAAGGTTTTCATGGTGCGTGGTTGCACTTGGTTGTACGCACTCGTAATGAGGAAAAGATGACTGAAGTTGTAGTGTGAAGAAAAAGGAGAACTTGAGAGAGAAGTTCGAATCCCACCTACGTTTTTCACTTCCGCACACCCAGCCGATGGCTGCCAGAAGTGTCCGTGCTTGCCGGATTGTCGGTTTCGGGAAAGACAAGCGCTTTCTTTGAAACTTACCAACTCCGTTATTGTTCAGAAGAGATAGGGAGAAGCAGAAATTATACATATACCTTTTGATATGGAACATTTTGCCTGTTACAGGTCAGGTCTATCCATTAACCAGCCAGAGGGATAAGGGAAGGACGAGAATGCTTAGACATGAGACATCTCCTGCCATTACAAAGCACAATGAGGAAGAGGAAGATTCAAGGAAAATGAGGAAAAAAAAAACTCAAAAAAGACTTCAGGTAGCACAAAAAAAAAATCCTTCCTTCCTGGCCCTGTTCATCTCTGGCTTACAGTACATTGAACTGATGTCTCCGAATGCCCACAATCTACGACTCTAGACGGCAACATTTAGTGAGACACCAAACCACCACTATCACCTTTGTCTGCTGCTTACGCTTTAATGAAGATTTTCATTTCAAGTTTGAAGCGCTTACCTGATACGACTGGAAACCCGGATACAGTCACTGCGGGATCCAGCCTCTAAAACCTGTGCCAGTCAGATGCTGGTCAGTGACCCGGTCCCAAGCCATAGTTTGAGAAACTACGATGATGCTGTCATTGAATAAGCACTGGCTTGCTGTATATAAAACAAACAAAAAAAAAATAAGTGATATTTATCTTTTTTAAGTTATATCTGTATTAAACTGTATAAATATTGTTTCTCTTAAAACTGTATATTCTTTTTGGATTTGCCTTTATACGTTTATTTTGAGTTTTCTTTTTTTTTTTTTTACGCAGAACATAGAAATGGAATCCTTTTCAAAGAAACAAAAAAGAAGAGCAAATCAATTTCAGCTTTGCTCAGTTTTGGGTTAACATCTCTTCCTGCTTGTGTATGATGGCATTGTTCTACAATGAACACTGTAAAAAAAAATGCCTTTTAAGGTTGTTGGATTTTTTGCTTCAGGTAGAGTTATTTTTGTTTTTCTATGAAGGTCTTTTGTATTATGTAGTCCTAAAAGTCCTAATTTATGCAAACCACAAAGATCCCAACTGATCATTCCAGGGCTCTTTACACTCGTTGCCATGGAAACGTAGTGCTTACGCTACGTGCCCTATGAGCTGGCGATTGGCTCCTTCTATTGTCTATTGTTGTAACCATAGAAATAAAATGGATAGAAAGGCCATTTCCATTCAAATCAACGTAGCAGAATGGTCAGAACGTATTAACTTCAGTATAAGCCGACTTGCGGCGAGTCGCGGGGGGTGCGGTTTTGCAGCAACGGACAAACGAGCCGTGGAGGAGTAGCGTTATGAGGCTGAGAGCCAGCAGCTAAATGAGTCAAATCGACTCAATGCTTCATCCACACAAAGCACATTGCTATTGCCACGAGTGACAGCTTAATTTGGCTTGTTTTCTGTGAACGATGTGGCAAGGGGGTAAGGTGAAGTTAAAAAGTTAACGTTAGCCAACAAACAAGTTGTTCACCGGCTGGCTGGTTCTGCCGTGCTGTCATGCTAACGTTAGCGGCCCGCTGGGTCTAACGTTAGCGGCCCGCTGACCCACTGCCGCTGGGTCAAACGTTAGCGGCCCGCTGACCCACTGCCGCTGGGTCAAACGTTAGCAGCCCGCTGACCGACTGCCGCTGGGTCTAACGTTAGCGGCCCGCTGACCCACTGCTGCTGGGTCAAACGTTAGCGGCCCGCTGACCGACTGCCGCTGAGTCTAACGTTAGCGGCCCGCTGACCCACTGCCGCTGGGTCAAACGTTAGCGGCCCGCTGACCCACTGCCGCTGGGTCTAACTGTTCCTCCTCACTCCCTGCAACTCCAAGAACATCTCCCGAGCTGCATCGGGCAGCTCTCTTCCCAGCGAGCTACGACACAGTTTACGGCCCCACTGACACATATTGTCACCGTGACAACTAACAACAATCGCCATTTTGTTGAGTACCAATCAAATGACCACGGTAAACAGTCCAATGGCCTTTCTATCCTTTTTATTTCTATGGTTGTAACATAACAAAAGCCAAATGACTGTTGATTAAACCCCTCCCCTCAGAACAGTGATTGTCCAATCAGAGCTTAGCTAATGTAACTAGGCACAGCCCGGGCACAGCATAGCCTGTCAAGTTCTAGATTTTTCCATAATGTTGAAGAGGTGCTGGAAAATCAATACTTGACATTTAAAAAATTTGGAGGGTGGTGTATTTTTTTCTAGCCTTTAGAAAACCACAAGATCAAATTTAAGGAAATTATTAAACTGCGTTTATCAGCTTTAACGTCAGTAGCATGCCTGGCTAACTACTGCTACAGTAGTAATCAAGCATTACTTCCCAGGCCAAGGAGCATTTTATTAACAAACTACATTAGTTTGTAGGGTTAAAACTAAACCAAATGTTTGCCTTGTTTCTTTAGCACCATATCGTGTATGTAGCCATCAAGTGCGTATTTAAGATCGCTTTTACAAGATTCTAGTTTTAAAAAGATTTCGCTGGTAACATAAAGTCAGAGGGAGTTGGCAGAGTCATGGAGCTAATGTTAGCTTGATTAGCTAGCTACAGCTCATAAAATCAGCCAGCGAAAGTTCAAATTTCAGATAGCAATAGCAATGGTTGTCGGATAGAAATAACGACCCTGCTTTGATCTACTTCTGTCTGAAGTCAAGGACCCATTGTTTCAAAAATTACAAAAAAATTCAACCTGTCACCTTAAACTGAATAGAGAGGCAAAGTCCCTCCTCTTCTGGTGGACCCCATAGTAACTTATTTCGGACAAAATATGTACGGTAGTTTGAGACAAAATAATTATTAGATCCCGTTTGAATTGAGCCATGAATTACACATGATGTTTGTCAGTGAAAGATAATTTTGCAAGTGAAGAAAGTCTGTTGTCAATTAGTTTGTTGTAGGTTTGTCGTAGTACCACTTAGTTTTCTGTGAAACCACTCAGTGAACTACATATCCCTTCTTGTGCAAGGTTGCTGCCCGGCTTGCTCGCTAGCTAGCTAGCTTTCTTGACTTGCAAAAATTTCTCTTAAATTGACAAACATACAGTATGTGTAATTCATGGCTTAATTCCAACAGGATCAAAACATTATTTGTCTCTCCCCATTCACTCCCATACATCTTTTTTTCCGATATAAAGGTCCCATAGGGTCCACTGGAAGGTAAAAGGGACTTTGTTTCTCTTTCTGCGCCATGTGAGACTGGAAAGATTGACAGGCGTTGCAACCATAACAAGGGGAGGGGGTTAGCTACCAGTCAATCCCGGGGCTAGTTTTCCAGAGGGGGTGTGACTAACGGACGGGATTCAGAAAGCGGGACTTAGCTTTCATTTTTTTTAAATGTTTTTTATGCACATGAATGCCTGTTTGTTTTTTGTTTTTGTACATTTCTTTTTATGTTTCTAATGAATCAGCATCTTGGTTTCAGAGTTGCTGATGAAACCTCTGACCTCTCTGTCATGGTACAGTCCTGGGACCACTGCCCTTATTTCTTACTGCTCAGGAGTTTCCAGCTCGGAGAAGATATGGTAATACTAAATTACTCTGGTTCACAAGCCGTTTTTATAGTCGGACAGCTGGTTATGGTATCTAATTCTGGCCAGTTAGAATGATGAACAAGGCCACACGGAATCTGCGGATATAAATAAACTAACATTAAAAGAATGTTAAAACATCACCACCACAAGCAGAAAAACACCGGACTCCGTTTGGGCCTGCTGATGAAGTACGTTGATTGTTTCAAGGATAGCTTAAAATTTAAAGTGATAACTTGTGGAAACAGTTGTCATAGTGCATCAGTGTTGCTTTAAATCCTTGATGAGCCCGATGACAGCTGTGTTGTCTGTCAATAACAATGTGTTGTGCTGTACATGTAGGATGTAACCACCCCCCCACCCAAACTACTCAGGGGGCCCGAGCCCCGAGTTTTGGAACACTACAGGTAATGGAGCAGTAATCGAGCATTATACTAACAGGGAACGCACACTGTTCGCTGTTAGTGTGATGCTCTGGTGGGTTTACTGTGAGCTTTTTCACTGTGTGTAAAATAAGTTAATATTTAAAACCCCAGGACGGTTACAACAATTAGAAGAAAATGATTATTAAACATTTAAAATGACATAAATGTGTCAGCTCATGTGAACATTACAAAGAGGAATAAAGCTGAATGAAAGACGGATGTGTAAGTGTCTCTCTCTCCTTCTGGGTGTGTTTCTATACAGAACCTCCAGAAATGCCAATAAACCAGAGCACGGTTTTTCTCCCATCCCGGAACGCTGTGTGGACTATCCAGACCCTCCTCTGCAGCGCTGTGGAGGAAGGTCTGGCAATGCGAGACTAATGCCCATGTGACTTGCATATGTGTGACCTGAATATATATATTCAGGACAACATCTCTGAACGCAGTGACGTAGGGAAGATGATTTTCTCACCCTTGAATATGATGTCATTCATCTGTGAAAGTTCATCTTGATGGTTTTCAGTATTCTGCGATGCTCTGAGGCAGAGATCTTCAACAGTAGTTGTACTACAGTAGTTGTAGTAACTCTAAGGACAGTAGTCCTAAGGACAGTAGTCCTTAGAGTTACCGCAGGGGGAGCCACAAGTTATTGTTGAATCATTTAATAAAATATATATCTAGATAAACACAGGTCCAACATCCATGTATTATTAGCAAAGACAAATCTGCCTATTTGTGATTTGTTTTGAAATTTACACACATTGATGACATTTCCAGATACAGTTAAGCTTCAAGGATATACTGCTACAATAGACTTTGTAAAAGTATGTGTAAAGGCTTTAGGCCGCCCTACACGTCATTGTAGGCCCAGTTTCATATGCAACTATATGTATGTAAATAATATGTAAATATTGGAGATTTATTTGAAAGATGAAGCAGCTTAGAGCCCAAAAGGACGCCGAGTTGGCTAATTTCCTCCTGAACAGGTAAGCATTAGCTTCAGGCTAATTTATCACAGCCACTAGGGACGGGCATTTTATGTCATTTCAACATTTGTGTACTCACATTGAATTATATAGCTAGAGTACCCGAGTTGGTTACTGATAAAAACAATTGAGACACAGCCAGTGAAGTGATCTTGACTGGTCCTAGCTAACGCCGCCATGCTAACCCTGCTAACTACGTTACTGGAGGACTAGGCAAGTGGGCCACGGCTGTTTATAACGTAGCAGACAAATGTGAATTATTTTAAACCAAGAGATTGTTGCCGTAATTCTAAGCCAATAAAGTGTCTTCAGTCGGGTGGAGAAGACGGCAAGGTGGTGGTATTTTTAGCGGTTCCTACCGTAGCTAATTCTAAACCTAGGAAGTGTGTCTGTCCATCAGGTGGTGAGGACGACGAGGTTGTGTTTTTAGCGATTCCTACTGTAATTCTAAGCCGAAAAGGTGTGTCAGTCAGTTGGTTACAGAGCTCCTTGTGATAACGGGCTTCTGTGACTGTCAACATAGCCAGCATCTAACGTTAGCTACTCCGCTGTGCTGTGGAGTAATGTCTGGCTATGTGAGACTAGCATCTAACGTTAGCTACTCCGCTGTGCTGTGGAGTAATGTCTGGCTATGTGAGACTAGCATCTAACGTTAGCTACTCCGCTGTGCTGTGGAGTAATGTCTGGCTATGTGAGACTAGCATCTAACGTTAGCTACTCCGCTGTGCTGTGGAGTAATGTCTGGCTATGTGAGACTAGCATCTAACGTTAGCTACTCCGCTGTGCTGTGGAGTAATGTCTGGCTATGTGAGACTAGCATCTAACGTTAGCTACTCCGCTGTGCTGTGGAGTAATGTCTGGCTATGTGAGACTAGCATCTAACGTTAGCTACTCCGCTGTGCTGTGAAGTAATGTCTGGCTATGTGAGACTAGCATCTAACGTTAGCTACTCCGCTGTGCTGTGAAGTAATGTCTGGCTATGTGAGACTAGCATCTAACGTTAGCTACTCCGCTGTGCTGTGAAGTAATTTCTGGCTATGTGAGACAAGCATCTAGCAACATTGTTGTGAATGCTGCGGTCTAAAGCTGGCAACCAACGTGAACTTGGAGTCTGGGGAGGAGGGGGCGGGGGAGACGACTCTCTCCAGTATTTTGAATTTGTACTGCAGTAACTTTTTTAAACACTAGCTGTCAGTATTACATATTGCACCTTTAAGTGTCATGTAATTTTGGTTTGCAAACCGTTTCCCGTCTTACTGGTTTGGCGCACAACTAGGCGGACCAAAATGGATTGTGAACCTAAAGTGATATGCAGGTCGGATCAAAATTTGCGAGGGCCCAGATTTGGTCCTGTGGGCCTTAAGTTTGACACGTGTTTTAAACAAAGGTAAGTAAGTAAGGTAAGTATTTCAAAATAAAACAGGAAACAATGAATAAAAAGAAAGAAGTAGTTTTACAGCTGGTAGAGGTGGGGCTAATTTGCACATGTGAGAAGTTAGCCAGAAAGTGCTGTAAGGGGGGGGCGACATCTAGCTCACCCGTTTTTTTTAAAAGAAAAAATGCCTAGCTATATAAAGACGCACAATACAACGCTCCGCCATCAGTGTCTCATTTACTAAACAATATTTTTTTACTTAAAAACACTTAAATGCTTTCAATTCATTTCAAATCAGTCCTTCTAGAAAAACGCAGAGTTTTTTTGTGATTGTTGCGGGCAAAAATCCTTGATTATGCGGCAAGTTTTCTTAAAAAATGCGATGGAATATGCGGGATATTTATGCAATTTTATGCGATGAAATTGCGGGAACTTGCAAAAAATGCGGTTTGATGAAAGAGAGAAGAAAAAGTGATTCCCCCAACACCCTGCTTTTTTTAAACTTAATTTCCAAAAACAGTTTACAGATATTCAGTCATTGCAATAAGTAAAAAAATAAGATACAAAAATATATAGAAATATTATAATATTAAAGTAAAAATAAAAGTAATAGTCTAAACAGAGGGAAATAAAAGATACAAAAGAGACAGACTTTCAAAAATCGTTAATAATATAGACCGCAGGAGCACTTAAAGAAAGAAATATCAGATATGAAGATAGCTTTCTTATTGGATACCAACTTAAGAGACTCAGAGTACATGTCAAATTCAACCTCCAACACCGATACGATGATGTTCACGTCGCGTAATTACGTCACTTCATAACGTTCCCATGGCAACAGGGGAAAATGGCTGCTCTTGTGTGAAGTGACGTAAACGCAACATTTTTTCAACTTTCTCTGGTAAGATATATGTGACTTTTTTGCAACGAAAATGCGGGGATTATGAAATCATGCAAGCCCCGCATATTTTGCGCGGAAAACGGCAATTTATGCGGCAAAAGTGCGGTATATTTGAAAAAATGCGGCCCCCGCATGAATATGCGGACTTTGGCTGATTATGCATTGAATTATGCGATCGCATAATCGCGTTTTTCTGGAGGGACTGTAAAATATTTAGAATATATCACAAAATGCATTCAATAATATAGTGTATCATTATTTTAGGAATTATGCCTCACCGATATATTTTAAATAAAACCTTTTAAAAGATCTACCGTACATCCTGCTATACTCCAAAGTAACCCCATTTGAGAAACACTGCAGTAAAGTGTGTAGGCGGAGTCCTTAGCAGCGGCCCAGGTCCGAATCCAACCCGCGGCCCTTTGCTGCATGTCGCCTCCCCCCTCTCTCTCTTTTGCATCTCCAAGCTATCCTGTCAGATAAAGGCCATAAAAGCCCCCCTAAAAAAAATCTAAAAACCCAGAAAGGCCTGTAGGCAAACTTCTCCCAACAGCGGCTAATATGAACTACTTTATATTCTGTCAGGGAGTTTAAAAATCATCTCATTTTATTTGTTGAACATTTGTTTTGTATGTAAAATCCTGCAAATGAACCAGTAATATAGCTGTCTGATAAATGTAGAGAAGCAAAAGTACAATATTCCCCAATGGAATGTAGTGTAGCAGAAGTATAATGAAAAGAAAATGAAAATACTCTTGTAATTTATTTATTTTTAATTGTGGTTAGCTACAGTATTTCTTAGATACTGGGTGCGATTGCAGCCCATTTCTGAAGGTTCCTCTGGGGCATTCAAATGTAAGGATTTTAAATGCGTTATCATTGCTTTTAAATAAATAGTTAAACCCACACACATGATGCAGCTTTAACATCTAAGATTATATCAGAAGTTTAAGTCAGGTGTTAAAAACACAACTGGACCAAAAGCATCAAGTTTCACACGTTATTATTTACTTCAGGTTGTCCCAATAAGATTTAAACTTCTCTTTCAAAGATGACACTGTCAAGAAATTGCGAAAGACGATTAGGGCCACACGTGAAAAATGAATTCAAGTTCTGAATTTAAAGTCGGAATTCTGAGATTTTTCTTAGAATTCCGACTTTGAACACAGAATTCTGAAGAAAAAAAATCTGAGGATGAAGTCAGAATTCTCACTTTAAACTCAAACCTCAAATAAATTTTTCACATGTGGCCCTAATCCTCTTCAGTAAGAAATACATAAGGCAAACAACGTCCAGTTCATTTTCAGTAAAGGCTTTTGTATTAGGCACTGGTGCGGCGTCCTGAAGTCAAGCCAAAACAAAAAAAAACTGTAGCAACATGTTATACATAAATTGGTTACACACACACAAAGACATGAATTTAACATCTTTAGGTAAAAGTGCATCAAGTTAACAAACTAACCACATACAGTACATGTGAATACACACTGAACAGATATATTAAACATGACAGACCATTTAAATACAAACCGCTAACTAATGGACCAATTTGAGACTTTTAGCAGACTTGAAATTTTGAGCATATTAAATACTTAATTTGCTGCGTTGTAGTGAATGTTTATGCAAGAATGTGTGCCTTTTCTGCATCAAGTTATGGTGCAAACATCTTTATTTATGTAAAAGGAAATTATTATTAGATATTTGAGGGTATTACACTGGCCAGTTTTGACAATCCCCCCTTTAGATTACGCCTATCTTGGATGATCGCTTGGCCAGTTGCAGAATAAGTTCACTCAGATTCTGTGCAAAGGGCTGGATTTTATTTAGACATTACGACTTAGTGAAAATTAAGATGTCATCTGCATATGGGTGGAGATTCTCAAATGTGAGCATCAGTTTGACTTTTGGTGTGTAACAGACAATAGTGCCAACTAGGGATGTCTACATCAAGTTATTTTGGCCCTACCGGTCTGAGTTATTTAATATTGAGTATGTGCCAATATACAAATACATGATATTTACCTAAATGACACAGCCAATCAGTGCACACTAGAGCACCAACTTATTTCAACCAAAAAAGAAATGTTTTTGCCAAGGATGCTCAGTATACATAACTATATAACAGAAAATATGAAATGTTGATTAGATACGTATCCAGCATATTGAACAGGTGTGGACTACTAAACTTGGCAAACTATATTTTTCACGAGCTACTTCATCCAAATACTGACGGCTCTATATTAAAACTATAAAGTTGATCTTAAATTATTGATATGATACAAATTAAAGTTTAACTTCGAGAATGTGGCCCCGGACATATCACTTGATTTAGAGTTTGGTTGATTTAGTTTGGACTACAAAAACGTTCAGCCTACTCTGATTGGACAGTGGTGTTACAGAACGGAGCTTCATCCCTCACAGATGACCTGTAACTGAGTACAGACCATAAACTTAAAAAAGTGGTCCAAACAAACCGGGCAACAACCAAGTTTAAATGCGGCTAGATTTAACATTAATTATTGACAGCTGAAGAGGATTAGGGCCACGTGAAAAAATGTATTTGAGTTTATTCTCAAAATTCTGACTTAGAACAAAGTCAAGTCAGAATTCTGACTTTATTCTCAGATTTCTGAGATTAAAGTCCGAACTTGTTTTTTCTTCCTTGACCGGTCTGTTCAGTAATCTGAGATCAAATGGGTCAGATAGGTTGGCGGGACACTGTTGGTATCCAGGCGACAGGGAGGTGTCAGACGTCCCGCTGGGGGTCACGGCGAGGTGGGGGACCCCCCCTCCGTCAGGGTCTTGAAGTGGACAGACAGAGCCTCTTCCTCTGGGTTCGGCGGACGCCTGAACTCCTCCTTGGTGATCAGGTAGCCCAGCAGCACCCCGAAACCCACCAGCAGGATCCCCAAGATGTTGGCCAGCACCCCCTCTGAGGCAAACTGAGAGTAGGTCGGCCTAGAGAGAGAGAGAGAGAGAGAGAGAGAAATAAAACTAGCATTGTTGGATACTAGGGCTGTCCCAAATACAATTTCTTTGTGCTTTGATATTGATCAGCAGCGTATATTTGAAAGCTTCAGTGGTGGCGGCAATTGGGGGGAGGGAGGGAGGGGGGACAGATCAGGACTCAACAAAAGCGATCACAGCAGGGTTGGGAGTGGCGGTGGGAGTGTCACTTAAATGGCTATTTTGTGTGAAATCCTGTTGTTATTTAACCCCCCAATGTAGCACAAGCCGACTTTATATTTCACAATAACTGTGTTCCATCAGACCGTTTATAGATCTCGACATTTCCGACCGCACTTGAAGAGACGCGGCAGGCTGTGCTTTGTTGTTGCAGGAAACGCTCGGCCGTGACACAGTCAATTTTTAGGGCAGTTCAGTTCTTGTGTTTGGTGTTTTAAAAACTCTCTCGAGGCAGTGATGTTTCCTGTTTCCTGAACGGGACTCTCGCACCGCCTTAAAGTGCTCATATTATGCTCATTTTCAGATTCCTACTTTTATTTAGAGGTTGTACCAGAATAGGTTTACGTGGTTTAATTTTCAAAAAACACCATATTTTTGTTGTACTGCCCATTGCTGCAGCTCCTCTTTTCACCCTGTGTGTTGAGCTCTCCGTTTTAGCTACAGAGTGAGGCATCTCACTTCTGTTCCATCTTTGTTGGGAGTCGCACATGCGCAGTAGCTAGGTAAGGACTACTAGCCAGTCAGGAGCAGAGTATGAGGGAGTGCCCTGACAGTACCTAGGTAAGGACTACTAGCCAGTCAGGAGCAGAGTATGAGGGTGTGCCATGCTAGCAGCTACGCAAGCATTATAACGTGTGTTACAAAGTGACGCACGTCTGTCTCTGAAGTAAAGACTGGACTACAGTAGAGCTGTTTGGAGCAGTTGGTGAACAGTGTTTTCTGTTGGAGATGGTAAATTCCTTTGGGGTGGACTTTGGGCTTTTTCACTTTGTAAACTTAGAACGTGCACAAAAATATATATTTAACACAATAAAGGAAATAGGGCTGTCTATTGGCAAGAATCTGGCGATACGATACGTATCACAATACGTGGGTCACGATTCAATATATTGCAATATATTCCGATACTGTGCGTAAGGCGATATATTGAGACTTTTTTTAAGTATCATTTTAGAAAAACTAATTTAAAAAAAAAAGACACTTTTACACGTTTACTTTAGGTAAAGAATTCAGTACACAGAAAATCAAATGTTTATATGCTAAAGTAGGCCAAAGCCATAGCTACTTTGTTAGCTTCTAGCAAAAAGTCAGGCACTGTTAGGCACTGCTAGGCAAGTACACTAGTGGTGCGTCTCAGCACAGCCATCTAGTGGTAGGGGGTTTAAACACAACATAGAAGTGAAGCACATTCTTACATGAATATTTTTTAACGTTAAAAAAATAAAGTATCGATATTGCCTTTTTGAAAATTGATACAGTATTGCAAAATAAAATATTGCGATATTCAAGTGTATCGATTTTTTTCTTACATCCCTAAAAGGAAAGGGGAAAATGAGCACTTTAAAACACACCGACAAGTCTGATTGACAGTTCCATGACTGGCAACCGCAATGGCAACCGGGTTGTGTTTCTCCAAAAATTTTAATCCGTCTTGAATTTATAACCGTATATTTGAATCCCAAAATTGAAAATCAAATACCTACCCAACAAACAAACGAATATCCCAATAGTGGAATATTCAGATCCAGCCGTATTGGATACCACTCGAGGTAAAGGGAGAAGCCATGGTTTTTACAATGATGAGAAAGTAGAGGACACTGTCAGACATACATGATGCTGAAGAGGAGTTTCTCCGTGATGCCGAGCAGGCTGCTCCCTATGGCCATAACCAGCAGAACCAGACCGCTGAACACGTGGATGGGCAGGTATGAGGCTCGTAACCATGACGACGCAACAGGAAAGAGGAAGAACAGCAAACCCATCACCCACTGGGAGAAATGAGGGTAAGAAAAGTTAGTGTTACTGTTTGAATCCACATTCGCGTACAGCTATATAGTTAATAATACAAAGCTATTGGGTGCTCGGCCGGCCCATATATGGCTTAGTCCTCGACGAAGAGGTCGCAGGTTGGATAACGACCTGCGCTGCTTTCCTGCATGTCATTCCCCCACTCTCTTCTCTTTCAGCGTCTGAGCCGTCAAAATAAAAGGCCTAAATTCCAAAATAACGGTCTTTAAAAAAATGAAATAATATACAGCTACGTATATCATGGAAAGTAGTTTCAGACCCATTTTGAAAAACACAAATGGAGTTTTAGCTGACTTTAGCTGTGACTCAGCTTACCTGCAGCTTTAATCAATGCATAGTTTAGCAGAACTTTTTTTTAATTATTTTTTGGGGGCTTTTCTGCCTTTAATGGACAGGACAGATGAGAAAGGGGAGAGAGAGAGTATTTTTCTATGTATGTATTCCCCATACATGGAAATCGTCGCAGGTCGGAGTCGAACCCTAGACCTCTGCGTCAGGGCATAAACCTCTAAACATATGTGCACCTGCTCTACCCACTGACCAACCCAGCCACCAACTGTTGTTTTATAAATTGTGTGTGTGTGTGTGTGTGTGTGTGTGTGTGTGTGTGTGTGTGTGTGTGTGTGTGTGTGTGTGTGTGTGTGTGTGTGTGTGTGTGTGTGTGTGTACCTGTATGGAGAATAAGACTAAGGTAGCCATGCCGCACCAGCTGTGTAGAGTGTACATGTCTGGGGTCTTTGATGCTCTGTGGAAGTCAAACACAGCTACAGTACCTACACACACACACACACACACACACACACACACACACACACACACACACACACATAAATTACGTCTGAAAAGGAGATTACTGTACACACTATAAGTATCTTTTTCTTTCCATCAGTGTTTCTCTCTCACACTGGTCTCACCTACGATGCTGATGATGAGGGCCAGCAGGTGGATGATGCCATGAAGCACCTTTACGTTCCTCTTCGCCTCATTGCGGAAAACTCTGTAGACCAGGATGGCTAGAGAGAGAGAGAGAGAGAGAGAGAGAGAGAGAGAGAGGTGAATTTACCAATAATTCAATTAACTTTCTTCAGAACGCCCACTTTCAACACTGTGTTTATCAGATACACAGCGTTTCAGTCATTGTTTATTTAACCAGGGCAGCAGTTTTCAGATGACATTATGTGCTTACATAATTGCAAAAGGGTTCTCCAATGTTTTCTCAGTTAGCCTTTTAAAATGATATCAGATTAGTAAACACAGAATGGGCCTTTGGACCATTGGATGAATGGTTGCTGATAATGGCCAATGTAGATATTGCATTAAAGATCAGACACCCACTCAGATTAGCTGGTATTCTGTCTATAATGGAGTGGAATGGAAATTTCTAATTGACCCCAAACTTTTGACCGTGTGTGTGTTTGTGTGTTTGTGTGTGTGTGTGTGTGTGTGTGTGTGTGTGTGTATACTTATTTTTAGGAAAATATGCAAGATATATGCTGTACCAATGTGTGAGACATCAACATATAAGAACATATGTGATTATAGCACATACAGGTGTAAGGATGTGCTGACGGGCCTACAGAGAGCATACATGCATAGTGTGCAGAAGCCGAGCCTTTTGATGGATTTTCTTTTATTAGAGCAAAAGTTTAAACTAAAACACTATTAGCATTTGTGTTCAGTGGTTCAGCGTTGTGTTCAAATCCCTTTTAGCCACCTGTGCCAGCAGCTTTATACCATTTCCACTAAGCAGCTTCACATTTTTTGGTTTTGCACTTCCATTTGTTGCTTTCAGAGCCAGCATAAACACCACAGTGTGTCGGATTCCAAAAAATACATCACATGATAATCACTTTTAGAAATGTTCTGTTCACCATGTCCACTCTTAACAATTCAGGAGTGAAAATATCCTTAAAGTGGCCAAAGATGCTGATTAAGTGTGGCTACAGATTGTAGGGAAAGAGACAAATGTATCCACATCGATGTGGATGGTGTCCGAGGCAACAAAAACAGACCTGTGTGTGTGTGTGTGTGTGTGTGTGTGTGTGTGCGTGAGGACCCCCCCAGGGTGTTTCCATCTCATCCTAACCCCCTCTCGTCCCCGTCTATTGTCCAGCTGACCTTTTCTTTTATCGCTCTAATGCAATCTGGCTCTGTGACAGACAGCTGTGAACCAGTTAAACTAATCCGGTTACTCTCGTTAGCAAAAGTCTCCAGGGCTGCAGGCGCGAAAGCAGAGAGGAGGAAAAAAAAAAAAAAAACACACACACACACATCTCCCTTTGTCTTTATTATTGGGGACCAGGACCGCATATATCGCCAGGATATGCTGCAGTGTAAGCAGGCAGCTTTACATCATGGAAAAGCTTGCCCCAAAAGGAACAAGTTTACCATTTTAAATGCATTCTTCTTTGAGGGACATCAGCTGTGGAGTCTTTATTAAGACAGATAATAACTGACTTTTGGGAATGGGAGTTTAACTGCCCAAGTTTCCCAATGCTCTTTGTTTTGCTGCTGTTATGTGGATTTCTCGTATGTTCCAGACTCCCAAACATTTTTAGCAAATAAGAAAAAAATTTCAGGTGGAGGATGCACAACAGTAACTTCTTCGGCCCGTGTTCACTTCAGATAAAACCAAGCCCACTTTTGATAACGAAAACCTTGACTGCTGCATGCTTGAATTTACTGTTTATCAGACCACAGCTAGCGAGCGCAAGCCGCTGCTGGCATACTATTGCCTACCATACGCTAAAAGACTTTGAACAGACTTTAAAAAAAAGACTATTAACTATTAAGACTATTAAAAGACAATCATCTCACATCTAACATTGAAGACTGACATAATATGTGAAGACTGGGGATCTTGCAGGGTCACAAATTGCTAGACTACAACTAGATTTGTTTTGAAAAATGTAACCAAGCTGGCCAGCTACGGCTAGATTTTCTGTTCTGGCGTACATGCAGATGAATGGCAGCAGTACCCAGAGGTCCACGTTTATCTGCCGGTAAAACTAGAAGCTAGAAGCTAGAAGGGTTTAGGGGCGTGTAGCGCGGCATCATAGCAGCCATAAACAACACTGGCTCTGCCCAGTTGGCTGCTTCCTGTTTGGTGCTCGAGGTAGCGCAGCCATTGGTTTGATTTTGTCGCAACGTCAAGACGGGAAAAAGACTGAATGGGACTGAGTACTCCAAACGACTGAGACGACGGCAGCGCGCCACGACTCTAGCGAGACTCTTTGGATTTCATTCCGATATTGGAAATTAGTCTGGAACAATGAAATCACTTCAAACGTCGTTTGGTGTAAGCTCAGCATAAGGCTGGTCACTAGCTGGCTGTTCAGCTCATTTTCTATAACCGGTGTAGCATGATACAATTAGCAAGCTAGCTAACAATTACCAGACGGCTGGCTAGTTAGCTAGGTTGCTAATTCATCCATGCTTTCTTGCTACACTGGTTACAGAAAAAGAGCCGCACAAAGTTGTCACTCATCTGAAGCCGTGTGCGGGGACTGGTAAGAGAAGAGAGCGGCACCTCTGCTGTTTCCTCAGAAGCAAATGCATATATATTATGTTTACATAATTTAACTGAAGTGCTTTAAGCATATATGTTTGTTATTGAACTGAAGTGCTTAAAACATGTTATGTTTGCATGATTTAAAGCTATAGTGCGTAGTTTCTGTCTCCCCCATGAAGAATTCTAAGTAATGACAACAACGCTGTTGGTGCATCCACATGATACAAGCCTTCTGTGATTGCGCAAACGTTCATTAATACCAAAAAGTTACGGACTAGAGCTTTGACACATAACGTAATTTGCTTGTTTGTGAATACCAGCGTTAGTTGATCAGCACACAGTTTGAGGGCAGTCCAGTTTATTATCCTGAGCTCGTGCATTGGCCGAGTGGAAATTCACTCGATACGTCCCAAAAAGACACACAAACTGGCATGTTCAATAATTTGAATGTCCCCTATCCATTTAAATCACACTTACTGGGAGGGGATGGGGGGGGAATTGATGGGCGTCTGGGTAGTGTTAGCGTAATGCAACAGGTCAGCAACAGAGCGCTCGAGGCTAAGACACGCACGCACACACTCATAAGCACAGACACACACCAACAGGGAGACTACAGCATCCACGCTCTGCTTCCAGTTTCACTCAATTTACAAAATATTATCAGAAAATGACTCAGCGTAACCATGACTACAAACTGATGTACGACCAGCCGGGTTAATCTGAAGATATCAGTGGTGTCAGCCGATGACGTAGGCCTGAGAGGACGGCTCTCTTCCTGCAAGGACTTTAGAATCTATTTGAATGTTTTTAGCTATTTTAGTAGTGGGATTCTCTGGATGGCAATGTCTGACATGACTTCTTTTTTATATAGCACCATCAACAGGTCAAGACATCTACTTGTCCATGACAGTATTAATGGTGAGGAGCCACTAGAGGCTAACTCCACCACTGCTTTTATTATTATTATTATTATTATTATTATTATTATTATTATTATTATTATTATTATTAAACAGACCGGGATGTGACCACTGCGTTTTTCTTTGAAAAGCATTAAAAGAATACAATAAGCTCCCCTCTGTCAATCTGAAAACCTGCACAGATTTCCTTAGAACTTAATGAGCCGGTCTCATTGGTTGCTTTTAAGAGGTTGTTTTGGGCATCGCTTCTATTGGACTCCCTCCAGATTGTTTGGAATTGGTCTGAAAGACACACCAAATTGTTGGAAATGTAAGACAGAGGATGGCCAATTACTACATGTCCTATGGTAAGGTCCAGGAATTTTGGACCGGGATACATGATAACCTATGTCGGATCACCCCAAGATTATTTCTTCTGGGAGATGGGTTAATCCTAAGCGGGATGGATAAGCACATAAGAAGCTGGGTCCTGACTAGTTTAATATTATAATATATATGATGGAGGAATGAAGGTATGCCGTCAATCCAGGAGTGGGCTTGTGAGATGGCTAGGGTGGCGGCACTTGATAAAATATCATATAAACGGTTTGCCAGATCGGATGTCTTGTTCATGTTGTGTGTTGTATGTTTTGTAAGTATGTAAAAAAGAAAAAAACAAAGGGGATGTTAATTGGCTTGGAGGCGGACACATCTGGCTGGAGATGTTTTGCCTAATGCAGTCTTGTTGTACATCCACCGGGTCTGGATGTAACTATGGTGAGTTTTGACATCGTTTGATTGGTAAAATTCTCTGCAATTCAATCATTCAGTTCGTTTTACTGAAATCATAAGCACCAACGCATTATTCATGATCTAAGTGCTCATGGTATTGACAAAAAGGACAAAATGATGATGCTTCCCTACCTGTAGGCTGGCCTAAACGCTCAATCCCCGAAGTGTCCACAGATCAAAAGGATAACAGTGTTTTCAAAAGAATGAACCCAGGTTATGAATATTGTCCTGTAGAGTCCATGCTAATTGTCTGCTAACTGTCTGCTAACTTCACTTTCCGATCTCGTTCCGTCTGAAATAATATTTCTCCATGCCCTGCACCGTGTTGCTGGGTATGTTTGTTTTCTTCAGGTTGCTGCCTACACAATGAAAAAAATGTGGTCACTTGGAGATATTTTGACACACCTGTAATACCAAATACTGAAAACTCCCTAGCTCCCATTAGGTTAGGACTAGAGTTCTGAAACTGTATAGAGGTCTTGTTGACAAGGTATAGAAGGTATGTGGTGTGCTCTGCATAGTGTGGCACAAAGTATGTTTTTCCAAAAATTACATTTATTTTTAGACGGGACCAAAATAACTATTTTGAACCATGTTTGAACTGCTGTAGTGTATGTTGTGTTTTAATCACATGCTAATCAAGCACATTTTCAGAAACTAGAAGAATTTAGGTTGCAAATGAAGCCTCATACATGCATTTTGGCCTCGCAGTTCTTCTGTTAAAAGCTTTTCCCTTTGGGAAAGGGAAATAGACGAAAATCAAACAAAGAGAGGTGGATTTAAACAGGTTAAACGCTTATATAGAGAGTTTTAAGCCTGGAATCAAGCCAACCAGCTAAGAGAGAAATCATTTGATTTGGCGCCAAACAACATTTTCAGAGGGGTCATTGTTACGCTTAGGACTGTGGGAAGTGTAGTACTTCTCGTTTATACTGTATATTGAGAATAAAACATATTTTTCTTAAAACAAGGTTGACTTCATACGGGCTTGTGCCTTCTACAGGAGCAGAAACTTTTGTTTCACAACCTCGTAGCTCGTGGTCGGTCTACCCTGGATGGTTTAGACATTATAACTAATAATCAAAATCCTTATGGAAAAAATGAAAGGGATTTTTACTTCCGGAACCACAATGTTGAGCTCTGTTAAAACATGGAATAAGAAATTAAATAGGAATCAAAACCATACCACACAAATTCATTATTTTGGCAGCAGACCTAGTTAACCTAGTCTAGCATTGCCAGACCTTCCTCCACAGCGCTGCACAGGAGGGTCTGGCTAGTTCACACAGAATTCTGGGAACATGCTCTGGTTTATTGCCATTTTTATTTTTTTTAACCAATCACAATCGCCTTGGGCGGTGTTAAGCACCGGACGGAGCAACGGTGCCGCTGCCAAACAGCCTCGGGAAGGAACTTGTTTTGGTGGAACATGTGTACGTTCAAAAGTTGTTTTAGTCGGACAATAGAAAACTCAGATTGGACAGATAGTCTAGCGATCTAGATCTGAGGAACAGAGTTAACAGAGTTTAAAATGCCAACACAAAGAAAGTAGAAGGTAACGGACATCCGGCCGAAATAAGGAACATCTGGCGGAATGATCCCGGAAATGAAACGTCGTCGATATACATACTATTTTTGACACATCCAGCAGACCTAGTTAACCTGTTGAGATTCTCGGTCTCTTTTAGAATCAGTTCAGAGCGACAGTGTCAGCGTGGACTCACCGTCGCCCTGCAGGAAGACCAGTCCCAGCACCATGCACAGAGGGTGCACGTTAAACTCCCGCCCTGAGCCGTCCCAGGCGAAGCCCCCGCGGTAGTGACCCATCCACACGCCGGTCAGCACCACGGACGCCACACCCAGCAACTGTGACGCTCCCACCAGCCACGCAAACATAGAGCGGCCAGGACGTGGAGCACTTTCGTCCATGATCTGAGAAAGACAAACAGAAAGTACTTGAGTAGCCTAAATACCCGGGCTGTCGTCAATCGATTATTTGATTTTCATCCACAGAAACTGCGTAATATACTAGGGCTGAATGATTTTTTGGGGGGGGGGGGGAAATCGAATTGTGATTTCTCTGCCAGGTATTGGAATTAGGATTCGATTTTGCTACATAATGGCACCTTCTACGATCATGTTAATTAGGGTCATAGAAAATGGAAAGATCCACTCAAAATAGGACATTTCTGGTAACAATCTGTACTATGTAACATTATTCCAGCATTTATCTTCTGAAAAAAAACAGTAAATATAATAATGAAAAGAGAAATAAAAAAAAAGTTAAACCAAATGTCACACCAAACATTCAACTAAATAATTCACATTCGATTAATCACGGTCTTCACGATTAGCTAGCTAATTGCATTCTTTCAAATCGATTTGAAAAGGATGAATCCTTCAGCCCTAGTTTATACACAAATAATCACACAAAAGTAATCAATTAAATATTGTGGTCACCAGAGATGTGCTCAGAAGCTTCTGTAATAAGCCATTCAGCATGAAAAAGCATTTTTTTTTTTTTTTTAAGAAGTGTGACTAAATAAATCTTTGGTCGACCAAAACGACCAAGAGGGCGCAGCCCTATCCTTACTGTAGTTGCCTACTCACTTTGAGCTCTAAATCAAGGCTGACTGGCTAATTGAAAAGTAACATTACTCAATAGAATATGTGCGAAATGTAAAGGCCTACCTAGCCTACCTGAATTGTACCTAAAGGCTACGCAGCTGGAGCAAATATTTCTTTTCTCTAAAGACCATATAAACTCTTTCGGTCCTTGCCAAATGAGCAGGCTGCATGATAAGCAGTGAAAAAACACAGCAACAGAGCTCCTTCACAATAAAACTGCGGAGGAATAAAAAAAAAAAGACCGGACCTACATGCTGCTTTTTATCGTGTTTTCCTTCAGCCGCGGAGTCGTAGGCTGGTCTACGATACAGATGACGGCGAGCCAGGAACTGTCGCACCGAGCTGACAGGAGTTGAACCGAAATCAAACGGCTTTCTGCCCGACCGCCGCCGCCCCCCCCCCCTCCCGTCCCCCCTCCCTCATCACCGGCAGCTCCTCCAACCCCGCTGAAAGTCGTCCTATCATTACATCCTGACCAGAGTCAGTCATTAGCCTGCTCCCGCCCGGGTCCACACACTCATCACAGTGCTATCAGCACACGTCAGTCCCAACCACAACCACAGCTACATGGGCCTGTTATAGACAATGATAGGCTGCTGCTGTCATGTTTTCGCTGCGACCGCCAGCTGTCACCTGTTACCTGGCCATGTTTAGGGATCTATATTTCACCTTAAGTGACGTACGTTGTTTAACTTGTGTGCAACGGTGGCGATAGCATTTTTTTTTTTTAAAGGCAGCTTTCAAACGGTGAAATGAACAGGAATAATAGCTAAAGTGTGAAATACTTACTGCGCTGTAGCCTAGAGTCCGCTCTGCTGAGGAAGTCCTGAGTCTAGTTACTGATCCGCTCCTCATCCCTCCCCGTGACCGGGAGAATGGTGTGTGCGTGGGCTGGTTTTTTTTTGTGGTTTTTTGTTTGTGTTTTTGTGTTGTTTTTGGTTTTTGGTGGGTTGGTTGTTTGGTGGGTTGGTGGTGGTTGGGGTGGGTGTGTTTGGTTGTTGTTGTGTGTTTGTGTGTGTGTGTGTGTGTGTGTGTGTGTGTGTGTGTGTGTGTGTGTGTGTGTGTGTGTGTGGGTGGGGAAAGTGTGGGAAGTCGTGCGTGTCTGTGATGGTATGTGTTTGTGTGGATGTGTGGTTGTGTGTGTGGTGTGTGGTTGGTAGCTATTCAGGTGTGTCGATGTGTGTGTGTGTGTATGTGGGAATGAAGGAAGAAGTGGATGGTAATGAAAATAGATGAAGGATGGAATGGAGGAATGAATGGCTGCATGAAACGGTTTTGTTGTTTGAAAAAAGGAAAAAGAAAAGGGAGGGGGGGTATAAGGGAAGGAAGGGGCTGAGATGGTGGAGAGGAAAAGGAGGATGGAGAATGTCTGTCAGTGAATCCAGGTGCAATATTTGAAAATCGATAATTATTTATTATTATTTTTTTAACTTCCATTTATATCTGCATTTATGTCAAAACCTGGAGACTTTCAAACATCAAAATGTCATTTATTAAATGTATTCGTGTCAAAATATAAACATCTTTTCGCATTCTATTTTGTCTGAGAACGCTTTCAACACGCTTGCGTGTCGCGTGAAAAATCGGCGTCGGTCCTATTTCTAGCATGCACGCGTTTTTTGCGCGCCTGAGACGTGCGCGTCACGCAGGCAGTGTGCAAGCTCTAACCTGTTAACATGGGAGCCGAAATATGAACGGACACGCCACGCAGCCGACACGCTCGAAGATTCACACCCCTAATACAGTTTTTCACAATTGCTAAAAGACAAAACATAGAGTTGTCAGGAAGTACATTTTTAATCTCAAAACAACTTTCGTATTTTTCCGTCATTGTCTCTAGATGAACGAAAACACGTTCTATCATAGTAGCTCAAAATTGATCAGAAATGACTCTGCTTTGCAATTTTTGTTGTTCTTCCTCCTCCTTGTACCCCTATTCTTTTTTCTTTTTTTTTACAGTACTGTACCGTGCAGCTCACAAACTTGTCCTTTGTCTCCGTGATACTCTAATTCTTGTTCTTTGTTGATATGGACGTGCAACCAGTCCAAATCTATCGAGCAGTCAGTACCGTTAACAAATGGAAAGCACAATGTTCAGGGCCATACAATTTGTTCATTGTACAGTATACAGCCTGCAATGCACTGTACTACAGTATAGAATATTACAGTTTTTTTTTTTTCCAATTGCTAACACACTAAAATGACATGCATAGCACAATTATTGAAACTCACACACAGAGAGCAAAACCTCTTCTCAAGTCTCCAAAAGTCGAAACACATTTTCTGCTTTACACACATTTTGTAATTCAAAGTGGCACTTTTTAAACACACTGAACACTGTTCTCTGCATAAACAACAATCTGACATAAAGTCACATATTTGCCATGTCAAAACACTGCCATTCAAAATGACACTACATGAGCTAATTGACCAATATATATGCCACCTGGCCAAAAACCTCAATGGTTAATTATTCAATCAGGAAGTAAGCACTATGATGCCTCTTTTTTTCTATTTCTTCTGCAATTTTCTTTTTCAGTTTACTGTTTTTTTTGTGAGCATATTTTTGTTCAGTCCAATGTAAATATATCTGCTGTGCATATGTTGCACTGACTTGTTTGGTGAAAAATAAAAAAATAAAAATGTTTCAACAGCATGTGTGTGTATCTGCAAATATGTCTGTGCATGTGAACGATCTGAAGAATTTTCTACAATTTGAACTATTTTAGTATTATGACAAAGCACACTAAAGATGAGAGTGCCTTTCATTATGCCCAACAGTGTGTAGTTGGTTAGACAAAAATCTGGTAACATGAATGAAGTGTGTGCCATGTGTTGCAAAAGTTTGATTTTGATAATGCTTATATGTAGTTTTGGTCGCAGTGCTTCATTTTGCAGGATATATTTGAGGTATTTTGCAGTTTGGGTGTGTGATTTTGTGAATTGTGTTAAGTATTTTGATAAAACCAGCCTAGTTTGTAAAATTTTGTTATTGCAATTGGAAAGAACTGTAAAAGGGACAAAAATCAAAGGAGTAAACATGTGATCAATGCATGTGCTTCTTCTTGTCTTTGGGCCAGAGCACTTCGTCGACGTCACAAGCAATATTCCTGAGGCAACGGGGGAAGAATCCTCTTGTGTGCCGTATCCAGCCCTGACACCTCGCATACGCACTCGTCCTCTCACATTGTTTCTTCTATCCATTCTCAGACTTTCTCCTTCCCACCTCCAGCGACCTGTTTGCTCTCTGAACTGGCTTATATTGGTTGTGTCACATCATTTGAAACAAGTGACATCGATTTCGAGTGGTTGTGTTCAATCAATGACATGTGCTCTCTATGTGTATTTGATTGTTGCCACTTGTGTTTACCAGCATTAGAGTGCAGAATGTGTTTTGAGAATGAGAATGTGTCTAGAGTTTTGCTGAAAAGTCTAAGTGAGATCTGCACATTGTGTTTTAACCATGTGAACTGGTTCAGGCAACTGAGAACTTTGTTCAGCCAATGGGTTTTAGCGTTTTAGCAATTGAGAAAAACTGTAATTAGTCACCACAGCTGCAGCCTACTACATAGTGTATAAAATGAAGTTGCATATTAAACTGGGCCTACAATAACATGTGAGCATCCTAAAGCCTTTATACATACCTTTTTAGTGCATAGAATACTTAGCTATTAAATAATTGTTGGCATAATTTTATAAATCATGTTCTAATGTTAAACATACATTGGCAAAGCCAATCCTTAGGATGAACTGGATCTGTGGATGGCTACCTTAGTGGCTCATCAATGTGTTTTTTCACAAATAGGCTGATTTATATTTGCTAATAATACGTTGCATTCATGTTAAGACATTTACATTTTTGAAAAACAACTTTAGTTGCAAAGAATGTCCCTTCATTCATAATAATTTATATTTTATTAGTCCTGCAAGGGAAATTACAATGTTTTCACTTTGTCGTCATTATTATACACAGGCCTGAATTACATACACATGCTCAGTACCTATACATGCACTAAATGGAGAGATGTCAGAGTGAGGGGGCTACCCACGGAAAGGTACCCCGAGCAGTTGTGTGCCTTGCTCAAGAGCAACTACCACTCTCCAACTACCAGTGAACCACCCTACTTTGGTCCATATATGGGGACTTGAACCAGCAACCCTCCAGTTCCCAACCCAACTCCCTACTGACTGAGCCACTGCCACCGCCACATTTTGCCTGACAATGGTCTAGTAACAAAACGTTGCCTACTATTTGATTTTTTCCAGTGTGCAGGAGTGTTTCTGCAACTTGTGACTTACATATCCC
This sequence comes from Perca fluviatilis, assembly GCF_010015445.1. Taxonomy (NCBI): domain Eukaryota; kingdom Metazoa; phylum Chordata; class Actinopteri; order Perciformes; family Percidae; genus Perca; species Perca fluviatilis. The sequence goes on along the minus strand of NC_053126.1, from coordinate 29,527,925 downwards.
CCTCCGACGCACCTGTCTCACGTTCTAGAGAGAATGAAAATGAAAAAAATTTCGAAAAATTAACAACAATTATTTGGTGGCCCTCCCTGCAGTAACTCATAGGGGCCCCGGACCCCCTGTTGAAGACCTCTGGACTAAACTGTATAATATTGCCTTCTGAAATGGAGTAAAGTGGTAAACAAAATAGCATAGCAATACAATCAATACTGAAATTACCTCAATATTGTACCTACATTTGAATCTTTGTAAAAGTAACCTTTGTAAGGGCAGTTGAAGTAATCCAGCAATGACTGTCACTTAACATGCGTGCATCCTCCCGTCCTCTCCTCTTGAGGGCGCTGCAGTCTTGGATAATTCAGTTTATGGTCAGGACGAAGTGCAGCAACTGGACCTGTGGTGTTTAACCTGTGGTGCGGGGACCCCTCGAGGGGACTTAAAGGGTCTCAGAGGGCAACCCAGGAAGATACAGACTTAGAGAGGAGCTTCCTGTCAGACCTACTGTCTAAAGTTTATTAGATTTGTGAAAATGTGCTGCTGCAGTGTGATCTTAAATAGGAGGAAGCATGTTTGGAAAATGGATTTGTTAGCAGGTATGACAATCTGGGGGACGGGGAGCTCACGTCTTGTTTTTTAGCTTTCTCTGTGTGTGTGTGTGTGTGTGTGTGTGTGTGTGTGTGTGTGTGTGTGTGTGTGTGTGCGTGTGTGTGTGTGTGCTTGTGTGTGTGTATGCCTTCCACTCTTACTGTAACTCGGAAGGTGTGGAGAGAACAGTTGTCAAGGCTATCTTCATTAATGTCAGAAACTGGTGGCTACAGCCACGCTGTGTGTGTGTGTGTGTGTGTGTGTGTGTGTGTGTGCGTGTGTGTGCGTGCATGCGTACGCTTTTTTCTGCCTGACATTTCTGTTTTCTCCCGTGACTCACAGGAGGCTGACTCACCACTGCTCCTTTTGCTGTGTGTGTTTGCGTTTTGTTTGTTCGTCTAATCATTCTCTCTTTCTGTCTCCATCTTTTATTGTCTTCTAACTTATTATGACACGAGTGGCTCCATTTTTCGACAGCTCCTTTCAAGTATAATAATGATGTGTCCTTGGCCCGCCTGCAGCATGACTGGACACATTTCTACCTGTGTGGGTTTGAACCGGTGACACTTCTATTAGTCTGAGATTTCATATCCACCCACTTGTGCAGCATGAGGTCACAATTAAAGAAACACTGATTTCAGGATGTGAAATAATATAAAATATGCTTTAACCCTCTGGGCTCTAAGGGCATTTTTAAGTATCTTCTTGAATTCACCTTTTAAGGGTATTTGCATATAACTGATCCCCATGTGTTTCATATCAAAAAGTTGAGAACAAACTCAACTTTCTGTACAGTGACACCCAAAAGTTGTCCCTAAAGCGGAAATATTTCTCAAATCTCTTGTGAAAACATTCCTACAGTAAAAAAAATGGTTGGTGCTTGAAATAAGTTTACAAAAGTCATGGGTTCACAAAAGTAATTCAATTCAATTCAATACTACAATTTTATTTATAGTATCAAATCATAACAAGAGTTATATCAAGACACTTTACAGATAGAGTAGGTCTAGACCACACTCTATAATTTACAAAGACCCAACAATTCCACTGATTCCCCCAAGAGCCAGCATTTAGTGCGACAGTGGCGAGGAAAAACCCCTTCTCAGGAAGAAACCTTGGACAGACCCAGGCTCTTGGTAGGCGGTTGTCTGACGGTGCCGGTTGGGGGTGTGATGAACAGTGGCAATAATAGTCACAATAAAGATAATGGAACTATGGCTAGAAATAGTAGTTGTAGTAGTTCATGGCGTAGCAGGGCACTGCAGGGTGTTACAGGGTGTAGCAGGGCTTAGCAGGGCACTGCAGGGCGTAGCAGGACGTAGCAGGATGTAGCAGGGCAATGCAGAGCGTAGCAGGGTATAGCATGGCGTGGAGCAGGACCACAGCAACAGCTGTAAATATGATTTAGGTGCCACCCTAATCCAAGGAAACGGGCGAAATAACATAAGGACTCCCCAGAGCTAGGTTAGTAACAAGCATTTCTGGGACATGGATGCACACAAACAGAAAGAGAGAGTAGAGAGGAGCTCAGTGTGTCAAAGGAAGTCCCCCGGCAGTCTAAAACTATAACAGCATAATTAAGAGCTGGTGCAAGGCAAACCTGAGCCAGTTCTATAAGGGTTGGAAGATGAATCTGATGACTATGAATAGAAGCAGAGAAGAGAAGGGGTGCTGTGTCTATAGATATATACCCTCCCCCGCGGGTCTAGGCGAACGCTGCAACTCCTCACTCCCTAACTATAAGCTTTATCGAAGAGAAGAGTTTTAAGTTTACTCTTAAATGTGGTGACAGTGTCTGCCCCCCAAACCCAGATTGGGAGCTGGTTCCACAGGAGATGAGCCTGATAGCTGAAGGCTCTGGCTCCCTTTCTACTTTTAGAGACTCTAGGAACCACAAGTAACTCTGCATTCTAGGAGCGCAGTGCTCTAGTGGGACAATAACTCCGGATTTCCACTGGATGCATAACGTCTGCGGACCGTCTCCGCTGCGTGCCGGCTGCGTGCTCCACCGTCCGTCGTCCGTCAATAACCACTAGTTCCAGATTTGTTGCGGCACGGCTGCGGCCATGACTGACAGCTGTAGTCACGAGGACCCACAAGATCTCGCGAATTCACGTAGAATAGAACCACAAAACCAACTACCGGTTAGTTTCCATCGAGAGGAGTGGAGGGGAAACAACTCTGTGCTGTGTTTTCAAGGTGTAGTGCAGGGAAATATGATCCGCCAAGATACAGTGCCTTGCGAAAGTATTCGGCCCCTTTGAACGTTTCGACCTTTTGCCACATTTCAGGCCTCAAACATAAAGATATAAAACTGTAATTTTTTGTGAAGAATCAACAACAAGTGGGTCCCAATTATGAAGTGGAACGAAATTCATTGGCTATTTCAAACTTTTTTAACAAATAAAAAACTGAAAAGTAGGTGGGCGGCGCAAAATTATTCAGCCCCTTTACTTTCAGTGCAGCAAACTCTCTCCAGAAGTTCAGTGAGGATCTCTGAATGATCCAATGTTGACCTAAATGACTAATGATGATAAATAGAATCCAGCTGTGTGTAATCAAGTCTCCGTATAAATGCACCTGCTCTGTGATAGTCTCAGAGGTCCGTGTAAAGTGCAAAGGGCGAGAGCATCATGAAGAACAAGGAACACACCAGGAAGGTCCGAGATACTGGTGTGGAGAAGTTTAAAGCCGGATTTGGATACAAAAAGATTTCCCAAGCTTTAAACATCCCAAGGAGCACTGTGCAAGCGATAATATTGAAATGGAAGGAGTATCAGACCACTACAAATCTACGAAGACCGGCCGTCCCTCTAAACTTTCAGCTCATACAATGAGAAGACTGATCAGAGATGCAGTCAAGAGGCCCATGATCACTCTGGATGAACTGCAGAGATCTACAGCTGAGGTGGGAGACTCTGTCCATAGGACAACAATCAGTCGTATACTGCACAAATCTGGCCTTTATGGAAGAGTGGCAAGAAGAAAGCCATTTCTTAAAGATATCCATAAAAAGTGTCGTTTAAAGTTTGCCAAAAGCCACCTGGGAGACACACCAAACATGTGGAAGAAGGTGCTGTGGTCAGATGAAACCAAAATCGAACTTTTTGGCAACAATGCAAAACGTTATGTTTGGCGTAAAAGCAACACAGCTCATCACCCTGAACGCACCATCCCCACTGTCAAACATGGTGGTGGCAGCATCATGGTTTGGGCCTGCTTTTCTTCAGCAGGGACAGGGAAGATGGTTAAAATTGATGGGAAGATGGATGGAGCCAAATACAGGACCATTCTGGAAGAAAACCTGATGGAGTCTGCAAAAGACCTGAGACTGGGACGGAGATTTGTCTTCCAACAAGACAATGATCCAAAACATAAAGCAAAATCTACAATGGAATGGTTCACAAATAAACATATCTAGGTGTTAGAATGGCCAAGTCAAAGTCCAGACCTGAATCCAATCGAGAATCTGTGGAAAGAACTGAAAACTGCTGTTCACAAACGCTCTCCATCCAACCTCACTGAGCTTGAGCTGTTTTGCAAGGAGGAATGGGCAAAAATGTCAGTCTCTCGATGTGCAAAACTGATAGAGACATACCCAGCGAACACTTACAGCTGTAATCGCAGCAAAAGGTGGCTTTACAAAGTATAGGGGTTTTTTTTTTTTTTTTTTTAAAAGTTTTAAATATGCAATTAATTTTGTTTCCACTTCATGATTGTGTCCCACTTGTTGTTGATTCTTCACAAAAAATTACAGTTTTATATCTTTGTTTTTATGTTTGAAATGTGGCAAAAGGTCGAAGAAAAGTTAAAGTCAAGGGGTATTTCGGCCCAAGGCACTGTATGATGGTGCTTGACCATTTAGAGCTCTGTAGGTCAGGAGAAGGATTTTAAATTCAATCTTAGATTTTACAGAAAGCCAATGCAGAGAAGCTAATACATATACAGTATGTAAATATCATTTCTTAGTTCTCGTCAGATCACGTGCTGCAGCATTCTGGATCAGCTGGACAGTCTTAAGGGACTTATTTGAGCAACCTGATAGTAAGGAATTACAATAGTCCAGCCTGGAAGTAACAAATGCATGGACTAGTTTTTCAGCATTGTTTTGAGACAGGATGTGCCTAATTTTGGCAATCTTACAAAGGTAAAAAATCCTGTTCTTGAGGTTTGTTTTAAGTGGGCGTTAAAGCGTAAAGATAGCCTGGCTCCGCCCGCCTACGTACTTACGCTCAATTTTCATTCCCCTTCAGTACTATGTCTGGGTTCGCGGTATAGTCTTGGGTATACTCCAGCCAAATTTTTGGCGGTCCAATCAGCGAACATCGCATACAACCTCCTCCCCACGGGGTTCGGGAAAAGTTTGATTTTCCAGCTCGCTCCGTTAGTGGTGAAGGAGTTGGCTAAGGATAACGCTAGCAATGCTAATGCTAAATATAAGCCTTGACGGTCTCCCTTCTTGTTGCACATGCCATGACATATGTCACAACCAAACGTTAGCGATTGGTTTTGAATACAAGTGTTGTCAAACATGGCTTGGACTTGCCGGTGCGTCTTTTGTCCTCAGAGGGGTTAATATTCCTGAAGGGAAATTTGTTCCCAGAAGATAAAATCATACATACGCAGTGATTGGAGTAAGGCGATACAAAAGTAACGCAATAACAGTAATGTATTCCTTTTTGCTGTAAAGCAGTAATAACGCATTACTTATAAAATGGCAGTAATATTATACCCATTACAATCTCAGTAACGCGAGTTACAACACATTTTAACCCAACGTTTAGTGGTGTTTTGTTTTTTTAAGAATTCACCAACATCGCGAAAACATTTTGGCACAGAAAAGAAAGTCTGCAAGTATTATTTCCTGTTGCTGTATTCAGTGGTTGAGACGACTGCAGAGACGGATACATTTGCGACATTATTTTTTCATAGTTTTTTATGCTGCGTTGAAGCGAGCTGTCCCGTCACTGTTCCAGAACCAGAGACGGTAGTATAGGGACATCTGTGTCCTGTCAGTGCCGACAGCAATGTGCCCGAGCAACTGACCAATAACAACATGTCGGGAATTAATGTTTAGTCTTGCTACACGTAATATCGTTACATTTTATCAGCGGTGGAAAGTAACTATACCGTAGGCTACTTCGATTCAAATGTTCTTTTAATTAAGTATTTTCATTTACTCTTATTTATTAAGCTACTTGTGATTCACCACAATTCAGAGTCAAATAGGCTATTGTACGTTTTCTTAACTATTTATTTTATAGCTTTAGTTACTTTGCAGATTCGGATTAATAATACAAAATAATATGAATAAATTATGATGTATATAGTGGATAAAGATGGGACTTTGTTGATCCCTTGGTGAAATTCACAAGCTACCTGCCAAGTCATACTTCCGCTTTTATTTTGGTGAAAGTAACTCAAAGTAACCCAAAAGTAGTGTAAAGCATTACAATTCAGAGACAGTAATATTGTAATATAACTAATTACTTTCAAATGACAGTAACTAGTAATGAATAATGTATTACATTTTGGAAGTAACTTGCCCAACACTGTACATACGGCATAGTGAAACATCTCAACAACAATTTGAAAAATGTATTTGCGTTCTGTGTAAAAGTCAGATTTCGGAGTTTAAATTCTGAGTTTGAATTCTGGCCTGAACTTTTAAAGTCAGAATTCCGAGAAAAAAGTCAGAGTTATGACTTTGAAGAATTCTGACTGTTTTTCTTTTTTTTAAATGGTGACTTTATTCTCAGAATTCTGAGTTTAGAGTCAAGTGACATACTGCATAGTTAAACATATCTACAACACAAACCTTGCCATGGAAGAGGTGAAGGCCAATTTTATTTTATTCCCTATATAGTGTTTATTAAATAGTGAACTATATAGGGAACGACCAAACGAGATATTGGACACTAACTGAAAATATCGTTGCATCAGGAGATGCGCCGGTTATTTGTGTGACGGAGGCGTGCGCCGCCCAGCATCATGTAAACAAACCGAAAGAAAAATACTTCTAATATGTCTCTAAAACAAACCGAGAACTCAGGAGACTAGTAACAGGTTGTATGTTGCATGTTACATTTCCACTGTTTAGAAACTAAAGCCCACTCCATTTTTCCTTTTCAGTTTTTGCAGGTCCTTCTGCTTCTTCTCCTCCTCTGGGAAAAAAAAAAACGCGTTTCATTGTGGTATACAGGAGTAAAATGTAGGGTGCATTGTGGGTATTTTATATTGGATTATATAGTGAATGAAATTAACCGCGGAAAATTCAAACACCACTACAAAATGGCGAACACACTATATAGTGCGCTATTTCCATAATAGGGAACGGGTTCAGACACAGCTAAAATTCCAAAAAAGAACTGAATTCTCACTTTATTTTCAGAATTCTGACTTTAAACCCAGAGCTCAAATTACATTTTTCACGTGTCCCTAATTTTGTATTTTAAATTTGAATTTCTATTAGGTTCCCCAGCTAGTTGTCTGTCTGCTGTTTGGTGTTGGGTAGGTAGCCTAGATTTATTTTTAGGTTTTAGAACTTTTTCACTTAAAAACGGGTGCCTGCTGCTACGCAAACAACGCTGATGAGAGCGGTGAGAGGGTACCAAAACAGCAAAGTTGTAAATAAATAACTAAGCCTATTTGGGACTTTGCATAAATAAAAATGTAATTGGCTTCTCCACAAAAAAAAAAATGGAAATGAATGAAGAACACATTGCACATTGCACACACATTTCTGTGATTATATTGAGTACGTAGCCTAGAGCAACATTGTCTCCTCAGCCAAATAGGTGAGATAGGCAGTGCAGAAGGCGTAGGCTATACTCGCTATAAACTCTCTTTTATAAACTGTCTACTCGCTATAAACTTAGGCTACTTGCAATAAACTCCCTAGGCTACTCGCTATGAACTTTCAACTGGCTATACACTTTCTACTCGCTATAATAATCACTATAATAATCTATCTATTCATTAACTCTCCTGACTCTGTTGACTCTCCTACTGCAACAACCCACAAAGGCGCGCCCCCAGTCATGTGGGTGTGTGTGAAACGTCACGTGATTATCACAAAACGAATAAAGCTCCGATACAAAGCTCCATTCCAAATTGGTTCATGTTTTTCGAGACATGCCTTGAAGCAGGGGGTTCACGGGTAACATAACTACTAAAATGTTAACTGCAGAGCTGATAATACTCTGTGGACAAAGTCCTTTCACATAATCGTACAAGTAGTCATGCGATCCATTGTGGATATAAAGATATTCGTAACACTTTTTAATACAGCCTGCAATTTATAGTCTAATTTTCATTCATTATGTACATGTCTGTATAAAATGTCATGGCAATCTATTTGGTCCACCCCCATAGTTACCTTGCATGGCGGCTTGATTCTCGCCATATCACGAGCTCACATGAGAATCGTGGGATCCCATATCACACAAAAATCCATCTTGTCAGGCTTTAAAGGGTAACTTTGGGTTTTTTTCAGCCTATTTTCCTATGTTATAGTGTGTAAGTGACTGATCGGGAACAACAATCTTTGACATTGGTCCAGTATTAGGCAAGATCGCTGCAGTTGGCAGTCAGCGAAACAAGCTACAATGTAAGTTAATGGGGAAATTGTTCACGGTTCTATTTACGTCCACTAAAGTGCTCGTTTTGCCACCGACAGGCTCAGATTAATATTCTAAGTGTCTGACAACATTATGGGAAGGATTTCTAAGGAGGTTGACCTTTCTGTTAAAGACTAAGATCCTTTATTTTTAGACATGAGAACATCCACGAAATCTCGTTCGCTAAAGCCACCAGCCACATGTAAATGAACAGTAATTTGAGTATCGTAAAATACACTTCATTCAAAGTCCAAAGCATTAAATTACTATAACTAAACTATGAAATTCCGTTTCAGGTTGTCTTTCCACTTTTCCAACAATCACAACTGTAGTTGGTTAAGATAAACACAGTTTACCCATGTACATGTGAAAATGTGCTGGCTCTATACATGCTAAAAGTATTATTTTTTTAAATGGAGTCTGGTGGGTTTAGCGCTAGCGATCTCAAGCTGTTTCTGGTCTTAAATAGGTCTTAAAGAGGTTTTTAAAAAGGCATATCTCCATAGGGATCCTTTCCATAATGTTGATAGACGCTAATAAACAAAGAACAGTGTGGGTGTAACATTTAATTCATAATTCAATTCATGTCTTTTGCATTGGGCAAGATACGGTATATTATTTTTAGCTTATTCATATATATATATATATATATATATATATATATATATATATATATATATATATATATATATATATATATATATATATATATAATTTATTCCATGACTATTCAGACATTAACAAGCAATGGAAGGAAGAAGTAGAAAAGAGAGAGGGGATGAGAAAGCATTTTGAGACAAATGGGATGCAATGGGATGACCTTTGACCCTCACCTATGTCATCCAATCAATAGTCCTCTGTTCCAAAGACCTCCTCCAATCAGTGATGTCCTTTAAAAATACCCACGAGGCACCTGTGGAGTAGTCTGACTGAGGACAGCGTCTCCATGGCAACATCATCATCATCATACACAGCAGGGGCTTGACGAATAAGCAAAATAATCAAAACTATTCACACCAGCAGTGTTGTGAAAGTTTTCAATAAAGGTTTTCAATATCCGTGCCAGCTCATCTACCGTGTCGGTGGGACAGTTTGAGGTCCTTCTGGGGGACGCTGCTGAAGAGAGAGAGAAAGTGACGGGAGATTTGCGGTGTGAGCGGACGAGAGACAGTGATCGGAGCAGAGGAGAGTTAAAGGTCCCATGACATGGTGCTCTTTGGATGCTTTTATTTAGGCCTTAGTGGTCCCCTAATACTGTATCTGAAGTCTCTTTTATATAGGCCTTAGTGGTCCCCTAATACTGTATCTGAAGTCTCTTTTATATAGGCCTTAGTGGTCCCCTAATACTGTATCTGAAGTCTCTTTTATATAGACCTTAGTGGTCCCCTAATACTGTATCTGAAGTCTCTTTTATATAGACCTTAGTGGTCCCCTAATACTGTATCTGAAGTCTCTTTTATATAGACCTTAGTGGTCCCCTAATACTGTATCTGAAGTCTCTTTTATATAGACCTTAGTGGTCCCCTAATACTGTATCTGAAGTATCTTTTATATAGACCTTAGTGGTCCCCTAATACTTTATCTGAAGTCTCTTTTATATAGACCTTAGTGGTCCCCTAATACTTTATCTGAAGTCTCTTTTATATAGACCTTAGTGGTCCCCTAATACTGTATCTGAAGTATCTTTTATATAGACCTTAGTGGTCCCCTAATACTGTATCTGAAGTCTCTTTTATATAGACCTTAGTGGTCCCCTAATACTGTATCTGAAGTATCTTTTATATAGACCTTAGTGGTCCCCTAATACTTTATCTGAAGTCTCTTTTATATAGACCTTAGTGGTCCCCTAATACTGTATCTGAAGTATCTTTTATATAGACCTTAGTGGTCCCCTAATACTGTATCTGAAGTCTCTTTTATATAGGCCTTAGTGGTCCCCTAATACTGTATCTGAAGTCTCTTTTATATAGACCTTAGTGGTCCCCTAATACTGTATCTGAAGTCTCTTTCCCGAAATTCAGCCTTGGTGCAGAATTACAGCCACTAGAACTAAATGCTATTGAGGAGTAGAAAGGGGGGGCAAGGTGGAGGGTGGGGGTGTGGCCTTGACCAACTGCCACTTTGCTTGTTTGCAAGCCATGATGTCTCTCTCTCTTTCTCATGGGTGGGCCAAATTCTCTGGGCGGGCAAAGCAGAGAAAGGGGAGGTAACCTTTCCCCTTATGACATCATAAGGAGAAGATTCGAGATTGGCCCATCTGAGCTTTCATTTTCTCAAAGGCAGAGCAGGATACTCAGGGCTCGGTTTACACCTATCGCCATTTCTAGCCACTGGGGGACCATAGGCAGGCTGGGGGAACGCATATTAATGTTAAAAAACCTTATAATGTGAAATTGTTATGCCATGGGACCTTTAACATTTAGCTGTAAAGATACAAAGTGAATGTACAGAAGAGTATGCAGTTGGCGCACAAATAAATGCTGCAGCTTCTTTAGTCTATATCCACACATGTTCCACCAAAACAAGTTCCTTCCCTAGGCTATTCCCGAGGCAGTGGCACTGTGGCTCCGTCTGCCGCTTAGCGCCACCCATGACGATTGTGATTGGTTTAAAGAAATGGCAATTAACCAGAGCACGTTTTTCTCCCATCCCAGAATGCTGTATGGATTAGCCAGACACTCCTCCGCAGTGCTGTGGAGGAAGGTCTGGCAATGCGAGACTACAGCTTCTCAAAACCACCAGAGGTGTCCCATGTCCTGTTTCCCCGGCTGCCAAGTGGAGTGACGGGCATTGAATTGCCTCTAACGGTACACGGTGTAGCCTGTGCCTAGGTTTTGTATTGTGAAAGGTAAGAACGGAAAGAGGGTCTCTGGTAAACGCTGCCTTTGTCAAGGTTGAAAGGAGTAATAACTATAGAGGTAATAATAACGTAAAAATTCACATTCTGCATGTAAGTACTCATGACAAAAACAACAGTTCGAAAACATATATTGACGTGCGAATTAATCACACGAACAAAAACATCTTTAGGGGATTTTTCCCTTTAGTAGATAGTGACAGTGGATAGACATGAAAGGGGGAGAGAGACAGGGGGTAGACCTAGCATATATGTTTGTATGTATGTATGTATGTAGGCCTATGTATGTATGAATGTATGTATATGTATGTATGTACACTACCGGTCAAAAGTTTGGGGTCACTTAGAAATGTCCATTCCACTCCATTATAGACAGAATACCAGCTGAGATCAGTTGCATTGTTTTTTTAATCAGGGCAGCAGTTTTCAGATTACATTATGTGCTCACATAATTACAAAAGGGTTGTCGACTGTTGTAGAAAGGAGTGGCTGATCTTTAATGCAATATCTACATTGCCCATTATCAGCAACCATTCATCCAATGGTCCAAAGGCCCATTCGGTTTACTAATCTGATATCATTTTAAAAGGCTAACTGAGAAAACATTGGAACATTAGCACATAATGTAATCTGAAAACTGCTGCCCTGATTAAAAAAAACAATGCAACTGATCTCAGCTGGTATTCTGTCTGTAATGGAGTGGAATGGAAATTTCTAAGTGACCCCAAACTTTTGACCGGTAGCGTATGTATGTATGTATCTACACATGCGTGTATGCATATGTATGGATGTATGTATGTATGTATGTATGAATGCATATGTATGTATGTATGTATGTATGAATGCATATGTATGTATGTATGTATGTATGTATGTATGTATGTAACTGTTGCTGGACAGTGACTATTGTGGCCACAAGTGACAGTTATATGATAATGGTTAATGCTAGCATATGGGGTAACAGTGGCACAAATAGAGAAGTCATTAAATCAGTGAACTTTGTTAACATTAGCTAATATTAGCAACCATACTGGTCATACCAGCCCATGTAAGGTCTGTACTACAGACTCTGTAGCAGCAAAACTCCTGAGTGTATTGAACTGATCAAGTGTGTGTTTTATTTCTTCTTTTCAAGTTACATTGCTTTAAGTATTCAGTTGTGTGCCCATTTTGCTTAATAAATCATTCAAAAAAAGAGAATTGTTGTGTTATTTGTTTTACATTATTTTATTCTCACGCCAAGGACTGCTAAACTGACACAAATTAGACTATGGACCGCAATTTGATAGGAATTTTGCTTTTAAATATTTTATTATAGAAAGTTTATAAAAAAAAAAACATGATGAAAATAGTCATACATTATGTCATTGTGTTACTTATGGATAGAATTATAGTGAAAATAACGTATTCCACTTATTGCTGGGGACCCCCTAGAACCCACTCCAGGACCGCTGGGGGGTCCCCGGACCCCACTTTAGGAACCACTGGATAATCAACAAATTGTCTCAGCAGTAGGCTACTTGTATCGCTCAAGTGATTGTGAAGTCTTGAATGTGTTTTGCAGCTTTTTTTTTTTTATTTAAGTATATTAAGTTTGCTTTTTTTTTTTTTGTGTTTTTGTGGTGTGGTGTTATTTTTTTTTATTTTTGGAGAGGGAGGTGGGGGTATATAAGTTGTATTTTTTTTTTTTTTTTGTTAAGTTAGTGAGATTGTAAAAAATAAGTATAAGTAGGGGCCGTGGGGGGGGGTTTTTTTTTTTTTTTTTTTTTTGTTGCTTTTGTCTGCCTGGGAAGAAATTTTTTTTGTATAAATTTTTTTTTTTTTTTTTTGTTTTTTTTTTGTTTTCCATTGGTTTCTATTGGGTCTATTTTTAGCCCCAGCAGACTGGTCACGTGGCAAAAGGAGGACGTCAATAATGTTGTTGTTGGTGGTGAGAGAGAGAGAGAGAGAGAAAGAAAGAGAGAAAGAAAGAAAGAGAGTAAGGGAGAGAGAGAGAGGCAGACTGTAAATATGGAGGAGGTAAAACGATAGGAGGTGAAACTCGTCCTTCTTGGTAAATTCAACGTTTTCATGTAAATACAAGCGCAGAGGAGCTCTACGGAAGGACACACCGAGCCTCGGCGGAAACCAAAGCCGGGGAAGAAGCGACATCTGCGCTAATACGCGTTCCAGGAGGACCCGCCGACATCCACGGTACCGTACCGTGGGCTTTACTAGAGAGTGTGCGTGCGTGTGTGCGCGCGACCGTTCAAGAAGGATATACCAAGCAGGCAGTTAAAGGTTTCTTAAAGAACGGTTGCAGAATGAGAGGTGACATTTTGTGCTTGCTGAGCCATTGCATGCACTTCTACGATACAGTTAACGCAGAAGCTAACTTAGAAACAGTTATCAAAATGCTATAGCTAGCAAAAGGACATAACGTTACGCTGACACCTGACAGATACAACGGCTAACTAGCTAAGTTACCGAACAGGTAACACTGCACAGCATGCCTTTATTTGCTTTAACAAAACAGTTACCTGTGTGCTTGCAGTTATTAACCAGGAGTTAACTTAATAGCTGAGTTAGCAGCTAACTAGGGCACAACTAACCGCTGACAATCAAAAGTTAAGCAGTGGATAGAAATTAAACCTCCTCTGGATTGTTAGTGGATGGCTAGCAGCTAGCAGTGTCAAGCCAAGTTACCAGTGTAGAACATCCAACCAAATAACCTAGTAACACAACAGCTACTGCCAGGAGCAAATGCGTACCATAACTCATCCCCTGTAAGCTTAAAGGGCGGCTATAAACCAGCAATGTGTGTAGTATTTTGGTATACATTAGCTTGTCCAGTCTACACTTACATTTATGAATGAGGTCCCTTATTAGAAATTACTTATGGGTACATTGCTCACAACGTTGCTAATCTTAAAGTTGTCTGGCATTTTGCTGAGTCTTCCTGCAATTGCATTGACAGTTAGGACAGCAGCATTTTCCAAATGTTGAAGTTAATGCTTAGCATGAACTATGGCAAACTTGATGGCATTATTCTCCATGTCATCTCCCAGCTCAGAGATATCTTGCACAGTGTTGTATATTTTGCTGTCAAACTTCATATCAATTGCCATGTTGTCTTGGCACATGACACCTACCTGGGTTGCCAGGGGCCAGTATGGCCCTGGAGAATATCCTTTTGTAGAGCGAATTGGAGAGCAACAGGGCATAGCTGACGGGTAATATTTTTCTCTGTGATGTTTTTGTGCATTGGCTATAATTCAGCCTGATGCAAATGGGCCAAAATAGTTGCAAAACCATCATTTTGTAGCCTAAATCCCTGTGATTTTGATGAGATTGACCAATCTTGCTTTAAAATAGGTCCAGGTATCTGGTAGGGGTAGGAAATAAAATTGAAAATTGTATGTATCGTGATTTTTTTTTTTGCAACGGTTTTAAAAATTGATTCTTTTCCCCAGACTCGATTCACCTAAATATTTTCTGGTTATACGGACGGCGACTACATCATATCCGTTTCCAGCAAAACAGACCGAAGGCAGAAAAAGCAGAAAATACAAGTTGTCTACTTCTTTACAAAATAAATAAATGTCAGACTGACTGACTGACATGTAATGTGCATTCTTTGTAGAAAACAATTAGTTTTTGAAATTTGTCATGATATATTGACTCTAGAAGTGTATTATTGAACTTTTGTATTCGTTAAAGAAGGGAGAAAAAAAAAAATCTCAATACTATCGAATTGCAATAAATGAAAATCGCAATACAAACCAAATCGGCACCCATGTAGGTGAAAGAATCGAATCGGGGCAACAGCATATCGTCCCAGCCCTAGTATCTGGTATCTATAGGTATCTATATGGCTCATCCCTATATCTCTTTTTGAGATTTTGTGGTTACAATCGGACAATTTCTGACAAATTGTCAGATTTCCAAATGGAAAATGTACCCCCATTTGGTGAGTGGCGAGTGTTAATTTCGGACCCTGCTTAGAACGTTACGTGAAACAGGTTATATAATGTTACTGCTCATTTTACATATAGTTTAGCAACAAAACAAAATGCTGAGGGGATATTAATAAGTTTTTCATGTTTTGAGCGGTAAGTTATGCACCTAGCCTGGTTAACACCAGACTGAGAGTGGGTCTGGGCAAGCTTCATTTGACAGCCCATTTCCAAAGGGGCGTCACCAACGGACGCCGCTCCAATGCCTCTGGGCGCAATTGGATAGTCCTTCAACCAATCAGACCAATGATCCGGGTGATGTAGCAGCGACAGCGGCATCAACGGGTTGCTGCGCTTCGGTGGCCGTCATGTTGAATGTAAACAAAAAGCTGCTCGCCGTCGCTGCGCTATCGTCATCGTCAACGGTTGTGATTGATGCCTCGATTTGGAAAAATTGGAAATGGGCTTGAATGTGCTCTTGGCCAGACTGACTTGCAGAGAAAATCTCAAATTTGCCGGAAGTTCATCAGGGTTTTCCCAGTCTATTATGCACCCCCACTAACCTGGAAAACGTTTTAAACTGTAACGTCAATACAGCGTGTCAGGGGAATACAGCGTCTCCTGCAGCGGGGAGTCAGAGGGACCGCAGCGTTCGCTAACGTCCGCTTCTTGTCTCACCTTGGTTCTGACAAACAGTACATTCATCAAGTTCCATAACGCTATTTTCCAACCTACTGTAGCTGTTATATATCACAGGACCCGCGGGAGCGCAGTTTCCATTGTCAATCAGATGTCGGGGCTTTTGTCGCTGTTTGTCACTTTGCCCAACGTGGCGTTTTACTTGCCCCGGGCCACTGGGTAATCCTTATTGTTGAGCCCTGGTCTTAGTCTTCTTTTACCGTTCCTCTCTTGCAATATGTGAAACTCATCTGCAACTTAACAATAGCAGTCAGTGCTGCTAACCTTGGTGACAAATCCTTTTTGAAGGGATCCAAACAATAGACCTCTTTTGTACTGAAAGTACTGAAAGCTGGAGTTCATCTCAGTGACACAGCTTGGTCGAGGGTGAAGAATGTCAATGATTGGCCCTGCTCTCAAGCAGTGGAACAAATTCCCCAGTCAGCATGTTTATCTGCTGCTGTAAAAACACCTACAATCACGACTCGGCATGGAGCTGCCAGTGAAAAGGAGTTTTGCTACTGAGATTTAGAATATTCACAAATGCTTTTAAATGGAATAAGGGCTTCCATTTAGGCTGTATGTTTTTCATCAACAGAAACATTAAGTGCATATGTGTCACCAAGTCATTATTAAACCAATGATTTTGCCCAAGGTAGTAGTTAAGAATGACACAACATCCTTCCATGAGAGGTACACTGCCAGACCATGTACTATGTAAGAACAAAAGCTGGAACTTGACAGTGTTTGTCATTTTTGCTTTCAAAGCGAAGAAATGGCGAATTGATCGACACAAATAGTTGTTGTTTGGTTTTCTGTCATGCGACTAAAGGGAATTGGGAAATGGCCTAGCAAATCCTCTAACTTTGCCATCCTTGGGGGAGTCTTTTTAACTTTTCACTTCCACCGGAAAATGCTAAATCCAGAGTTGTTTAGGATGGCTCAGGAAGCCTTCTCTGTGTAACATGCGACCCACCCAAACCAGCAGGGGTGCCAAAGCCTCAATGGCCCTGCCTATAATGTCAAATTTCATTTGTAATGGATTGATTAACGATGAACGAACGCAACACTTTTTTCAGTTTCCCGTTGTTTAGTCTGGATCGTTGACGATTCTTTTTTCGGGATAATCGCCGGATGTCCCTCGCCTTGCAAACTCTGTTCGTTTTCGGGAATCAACAACAAACTTCGAGCTAGCAAGCTACACGCTGAAAACAAAGTAATGTTACACAGGGCAACACGCTGGTAAGAGCAAATGACGTTTAACCATGTATCCAGCTAATTTAAATAGCTCACGGTGCTGTATTGTGCACAAACTGTTAACTCAGTGTTTCCTCTATGTTGATTTGACCGTGGCGGCCCCCCATTGCAACATTTCTGCCCCCCACGGTATCAGAAATAGGGCTGCATTGTTAGAGTGCATGTCGAAGAATAGCGAGCGGGCACGCGCGTCGCTCAGCAGGGGTGTTCGGAAGTGCCCCCACTGCTAAAAAAAATCCTAAAGGAAACACTGTTAACTTCATAATTCTATTATTTGGCGTTTTCTTTTATCATGGTGCAAATGTTCCACCAAAAACAAGTTCCTTCCCGAGGCTATTTAGCACAGCCACCGTGGCTGCGTCCAGAGCTTAGCGCCGCCCAAGACGATTGTGATTGGTTTGAAGAAATGCAAACAACCCAAAGCGGGTTTTTTTTTTCTCCTATACCCGAATGTATGTGTGGAGAAGTAAGGTCTGGACCTTACTCCGCAGCGCTGTGGATCGGACCGTTAACAGTTACTGGGAAAACGATGTGTAATTAAATTACACTTACCTATGAAAATGTTCATGGGTTAGGTGTTACATCTGAATATTTTCTGTAAAAAGCTAGGCTATATGTTGAATAATATTAATGTTGTTGCTTTGCATGTTTTTCATGTGCACAATGTCTTAAGTCATGTTGATGATTTTAAAAGGAGTTTGACAGTAGTCAGTGTTGAGTACTGCTGTAAGGTTAACACTGTCCGGTTTTAGTTGAAAACATTCATTAGAAATTTAGAAAAGTAATCAGAAAGTAGTCAAATGTAATAAGTTACGCTACTTTGATAAAGTAATTGAAATAGTTGCACTGCTATTACATTTTAAATAGGGTAGGGCTGCACAATATAATATAGTCATAATAGTTTTTTGTAATCATCATTGCAATATTATCAATAAACGTATCGTGAAAGACATTTTTTTATTAGTAGGAAACTGCACTTTCAAAAATGTCACTTTTTCTTTTTTTAATGGTGCCTCCTTTTTATATTTAATTCAATGTTCAATTTGTCCAATAGAAGAATGTTGGGAATCATTTCCTTTTCATTTGTTTTAAATTCAACAATCAAATTGTTGTATTTTGGCAGAACACTGAAAGCAGAAATGCTGAGTACATTTTTGAGTATTTACTGAGTACACTTTAATATCTGTCTATTTATTGCAAGTAATAACGTTGTCACATATTGCATATTTTCCTCATATTGTGCAGCCCTAAAATAGGGTAACCTGTAATCGGTAACCCATTACATTCCCAAAGCAACCTTCCCAACACTTCTGATGAGCAACCTTTTGGGGTACCATCTTCAAACATTGTGTCCATTCCTCTTGACAGTGCGTCATCATTCCAGCCGGTGATATTCTGTTTGGAAGATTGGTGGGAAGGCATTTGTAGCTCTGTCATGCACATATTTTTTTTTTACTTAATCCCAAAGGGCCATGCCACTGACTTTCACCTTCAGTGTCCAGATTTTATGACGCCTAGCGTATTCTGTTCTTTTCTGTGCTATTCTAGGTTATATGTCAACGTTGGAGTTGCTTGCAAATAGTTTGACAAAATTTTTTCGACGGATTACTTTTTAGATTTTTCACAGTTCTTTCAACCGAGACGGTTTAGAACCGAAACTCTGAGTCGTTTCCTGTATCTGTGTCACGTGGGCTGCACCACCGTCACGTCTCTTTAGGAGACTTTCACCCCATAGTCACCAGAGTAAATATTAATAAGCTAACGTTCGTGAATGCCCTAACAAAACTAATCTATGTGATGCTAAATATGAATTTCTTTTTCTTTTTTTAAGAGTCTTTTTATTTGTTTTTTGTGGCATTGTAGGCCTTTTTATTTGCTAGGACAGTTTAGATATGAAAGAGGGGGAATGACATTCAGCAAAGGGCCGCAAGTCGGAACCGAACCTGCGGCCGCTGCGAGGACGATTGAGCCTCTGCATAAAAGCGCGTGCTCTATCAGGTGAACTACCCAGGGGCCCCTAAATATGGCTTTTAGCTGTCTAAATATGTAATGTTAGAAAAAGAAAATATTCTTAAATTATACAAATATAACTTTTCATCCAGCCACACCATCGCGTTCTCTACACTTTTAAACTAGGTCACGCCCCTTTAGGAGACAGGAAGTGTGTACCGTTTCATACCATTGGCGCTACTTGAGATCTTTGCTTTCAACCTGGCAAGCAAATGTGACTACACTGTAATAACATAAGGGACAAAATGGCAATCTTCAGCAGTCTGAGTTAGCCAATTTCAGTGCTTTACAGTATTTTAAGTATTTTGTTATATTTTCCTGGACAGCGTTTTCTAGCAGAGCACTCAGGGATACATGCTGGTACCCAGATGTAGGTTGACAATAGGGCTGTTGGAGTGAATTCCGAAAGTCGAATATAATACGAATAGTAAAAAAATCAATACTATTCAAATGCTGATATTACTATTCGAATGTGATTTTTTTTTTTATTTTATTTTTTATAAATATGTTGGCTAACGTTACCTAATCTCCCTCTTCTCGTCTTGGCCTGCCATCATGTGTCATGTCACGTCTGATGAACAATAAGTTAGCGGGATTGAGAAACACAAGGCATTGTGAGCTAACGTTACGTACCGAGTAACGTTGGCTGCGGCTGGAAATCGGAAGGGTCGGAAATAGTTTGAACATGACTTTAAAATAGACATCCACCGAGCCAAAATGCTCATGTTATCATTAGTTAGCTCGATCTTGTTTCCTAACTGCGTCGCGAGTTATTGTAGCTTAGCTGGGCTACATCTTGTCAGAGTTAGCTTCGACTTCATGTATTACCTTCTAACAGCTGTATTCTCAGTAACGTGACAATCTGCAAAAAAAACGTGTCGCTTATAATTCATCAAAATAGTAGTGACAGCACCGTTTGGCTTAGTTATCAATGCCGTTAGCATCGTGGCTAACACTATTGTTACTTAACTAGCTAGTTGATGACAAATGGTTTCGGCTATGCTTTCTAACATGATGTCGTTGTGCTAACCGAGCACCGTTAGCCTTTTACAACAGAGCCGCCTCAATACACTTGTTAGATAATGTTTCATTCCAGAGTTCTCTGTTGGTTTTGTGTTTGTTCTGTGTGCCCGTTGACGCAGGTCCCTTTCAAGGCCAGGCTGATGTTGGAAGTCCCTCTAGTGGACAGAATGTAACAACAACATGCTTATAGTGGCAATGACAATGCATAAGCCTGAGTAGTGTAGTACATATTAATAACAGGCTGCATTTAAGCATTAAATATTCAAAAAATATTCAAATATTTAAAAAAAATATAAAAAAATGTAATGCTATTTATAGAGGAAGACTGTGCAGGGTTTATTGCCATTCAACAGCTGGAAGGAAGATATCCAATTAATTCCCAGTTGATTTAAAGATTAGGGATTTTTTTTCCCCCATTTGTGGGAAGGGACCACTTCATGGCCAGGGTGAACAGAAGGGATGATTACAACAACTACAATCTTCTCAAACATACATTGTAAGTAATGTACCTTTCCATTAATATTCCTGCCCACAACTTAAACTTAAAAAGGGATAATATGTCAATGTATAGTTTTAAACAATCTGTTTCTGCTGCCCCCAAGTGGCCATTTTTTTTTTTTATACTTAAATAATTTCCACAGTCCTGGGGAAATAAAATGAGTCAGTACTTTACAAAATTAAGGCAAAGATTAGAGGAAAGTCTTATAAAAAAGCATAACTTGGTGTAGTCTACTTTCCTCCACAGCCTATCATTAGTCAATTATCCAGTTGTGGATGCATTTTCTGCCGATTAATTGAGAGAGAGAGAGAGAGAGAGAGAGAGAAAAAAAAAAAAAAGAAAAAAAAAGAAGAAAGAGAGAGAGAGAGAGGATGTTATACATAGTCATGGTTGAACAGTTGAGTGTGTATGTGGTTTCGGCAGGCAATACAGACTATAGGGTATAAACAAGACCAACTTGGAATGCAACTCTACATCCCGTTCTCTCACCTTCCCTCGCTCACACTTGCTTGCTTGTTTGTTTAGGTGTATGGTGCTCAGGTGAACTGTTACCCTGGCAGCCAGCTCCCTGGTTGCCAGGCAGCACTTCCTGCTCCTCTCCAGAATGGGAGGGACCAGGTATTTTAGGAAATATTGGTGTGAAGAGGAGGAGGCAGCAGAGAGAGAGTGAGAGATTTTGTATTTCTTGATGCTTTAGATAAATGACTCAAGTGGTAGCTTGTTCTATTCTATTTTTAAAGCTTTTCTTTTTTTTGTGCGTGTGTGTGTGCGCGCCTGTGTGTGTGTGTGTGTGTGTGTGTGTGTGTGTGTGTGTGTGTCATTAGGCTAATGGGGTAGTCGGTTAGTCTGTTACAACTAGTTAGCTCCATAACCTGAGTACAGACACACACAAACATGCACTCCCCCACAGTATATCATCCCATAATCTAGGCCCTGACACTGTGGCCCTGACATTGTTACCACAGCACCCAGCCACATTGCTGTTGTGACACGTGGACTTCCTGTGTCTTCTTTTGAGAGTTAGCAGGGTTGGAGAAGAGCCACATACTGTAAATGCAGCATTCGCCCAAAATAGACAGACCAGTTGGGACCAGGCTTATTATAGTTGTTATTGTTTTATTAGTTCAGATCTTAAATTTCAATCCAAGTTAAGGTTTTGTTTGTCTTCATTGTGCATCATCAATTTAAAATGTTGAGTTTGAACCCTGACAACTAACTGGACTAGGGCTGCAACTAATGATTCAGTGTTTCCTCCAGGATTAGTTTCAGCAGCAGAGGGGAAAGGGTTATGGTTAAAAAGTAGGGTTAGGGGTTAGGAAGAAAGATGGATGATCCCGTAACGACCCAACTCCCTACTGGATCTGCAAACTTTCTGTTGCCACCATTTCACAGGTTGGACCCGCTGGGCCACCAGCTGCTAACTGAAGGTCCGTCCCCGGAGCCACCGTCCGCTCTCCTCCTCGAGTGACGTATAGGGTTGGGTATCGTTTGGATTTTTACGATTCCGATGCGGAACCGGTACTTTTAAAATGATTCCGATTCCTAAATCAATTCTCGAAAAACTGAAAAAATGACATATAAGAGAGGCTCTTTTATAGTGTGTCGCCACACGTTTCAATAAATTTGACATGCTTCGCCCTTTGCACGTAATCGCTTTGAAACATTTGTTGCATTTTGCGATGTCGGAATCCTTGGCTGTGAAATACAGCCACAGTTTCGACCTCTTGGCTTTAGGCATTTTAAATGCACTAAAACCTAGCTAGCTAACGATTGACCAGCAGAGCAAGTGCAATATGTTTACTAGCGACCATGTGCAGTGAATGGTTAATATGCTTTTACCTCCGTTTTGGTGAGCCCAGAGGGAAAGTATGGCATTTTAAAAGTAGCCTACATTTACGGTAGCTAGCTAATGGTAGACTACAGAGAAAGGGGGATATTTTTACGTCCATTTTGGAGCAACAGAGGGAAAATATCTCAGTCGACACATTAAGTGGAACCGAAATGAGGAACCGAAATTTGCGTTCTAATCCGGTTCGATTCCTACAGGTTGTGTAGGAACCGGTTCCTACACCCCTAGTGACGTAGTGTCTTGACAGCGGGGAGCGAGGCAGAGGGGGGAGAGTGCGCTACCTAGCTAATTCTTGTCTCATTTGTGGTGTGATAAACAGTAAATTCATCAACCGTGTCGCTATTTTCAAAGCTACTATAGCCGTCATATTTCGCACAGTCTCGTATTGTCAGACCTATCTGCACAGCGCGGTTTTATTCCATTCTGTTCTATTCTTAGGATTGGGGGTCAAAAAAACAACTCTCTGGCTTGTTTGTATTTCTTTGAAGGCCCTGGACACCAACACAGGTGTTTTCAGTTATTCTGGCTGGTTGGACGTCTTCCCAGGACTGTTTGGGTGTGTGTAGACTGATTGACATCTTTCCAAGCCTTTCTGTTCGTTTTTTAGTACCTGTGAGGGCAGGGCAAAGGACAGCTGAATCATTGTTATTCAGTGTACCCCTACCATTGTTTTGAGGGGGGGCGGGCCGCCCAAAAGGACAAGACAGACAAAATGAAAATGTTAAAATAAATCAATAAATAAAAACGAACCCAACAAACAGCTCAAACAACACGATACATGCACTCAGATAACACTGTTGTCATAGTCCATAACGTGAATGTAAAAATTCAAAGTCCCATTCTCTATGAGATTGCCATATCTTCTAAACGTCTGAGGTTCTGTCTTGATTGATTGATGGATTGATTGATTTTATTTGACCACTTAAATATAAAATATGAAACAGTACTCTGTGTCATACATTAAAATACATAAATAGTCAGGGATGACACAATAAAGCCCAAAGACTTATTTACATTGTGGTCCCTAATAAGGGCAGGGGGAGAGGACAAGTGGCAGCAGGTCGCACATCAGTCATTCATCATACATTAAACAAATTCATCCATGTTATACAAAAAACAACAACAATACAAATAGATAATAACTATGATTGACACCTAAGCCATACTTTCAAACCTTGTTTAAAACTGCCTATGCTTCTGACGTTCTTGAGTGTACCAGGTAACCGATTCCAAAGGGTAGGTTTACCCAGATTAGTTTTAACTCATGGGGGTACAAAATCTGTTGATTTTCCCCTAGTGGAGTACCTGTGCACTTCATTTACTCTCTTAAAATAATTTCTCCATGAACAGTTTTATGTACCATACCCAGCTGCAACTGAGATACTCGATCCTCAACTTCCAACCACCCCACCCTTTCAAAGTGGGAAGATTCCAGATGAGTTCTTATGGGAAGGTCTAAAATAATAATAATTAATTTATTTTGAGACGTCTGAAGCCTATGTTTCAGGTTCCCTGTGACACCATTGTACCATGAGCCACACGCTTAATCAAAATAAGGCTGAATTAAAGCTCCTGCCAGAATTAGCTTAGTTTTTTCATTCAGAAACTTTGATATTCTGGCTATAAAGCGAACTCTCTGATTTACTTTAGTGATTACCTTTTGGGCATGACCTACTCCAGATAAGTGGCAATTTAACATAGATCCAAGGTAACTGATTGATTCCTTGGCAATAATTACAGTATCTCCAGCTAGGACCTTAAAACTTGAGGCTTTCTTTAACTTTATCTTTGTTCCAAACAATATAGATTCAGTTTTCCCTAAATGAAGTGATAATCTGTTATCAGCCATCCACATACAAACATTTAGAAGTTCTGCGCTAAGTGTGCTTTCAATCACATTTTTATCCTTGTGAGAAACAACCAGCAAAGAATCATCTGCATATAAAAAAGACTGCATGAACAAGCAGACTTAAGATCATTTATATATAGCAGAAAGAAAAGTGGACCCAAAACGCTCCCTTGAGGTACCCCACAGACATCCCCACGTTTACTACTTGCGTTCTCGTACATAGGGCCCAGCCCATTTCAGTGCTAATTTTCAGTGCCACAGAAGTTTCCATTATCTAACTCCGTTTTTAAATAGTCAGTTAAAAACAATAAACAGGAATCCGTAGAATGTGATTAACGAAAGCCAGACTGGAACTCATCCATCTGTTCAAAAATGATCCTTTCAATTATCTTTGACAGACAACCAAGAATTGAGACAGGTCTATAATTACCAGGGTCTAGTTTACTCCCTTTTTTATATAATGGAATCACTCTGGCAATCTTGAGGTCCTTGGGAAAATATCCTTGTTCTATCGACCTGTTTACAATATGAGTAATGCGGGGTAATTATATGGAATAGAATCTAATCCTGTGGCTTTAGAGCCATCAAGCCTCTTCAGCTTCTCAAGAACAAGTGCCTCCCTCACCTTTTCAAAAAAGAAACTCCCCGCCTGGACACCTAACTGAGAGTAAAAGTCCTGCACATGACTTTTACCATATTGACCAGTCTGGCCAGGTAACTTTTCCACAAGCTTCCTGGCAACAGATGAGAAATACTCATTAAAGCTATCTGCCACTATCTCCTTCTCTGATGTAATGTTGTTGCCAAGATCTAGAGTGATATTAGTGTTTTTTTGTTTTTAGCCTTTTACTGTAGCCAAGTTGCTTAAGGGATTTCCATAACTTTCCTGAATCATTTCTATATTTGGCAATTTTTTCATTAAAATATGCCTTTTTAATATTGACCACTAATCTGTTAACTTCATTTCTTGCATTTTTATAATCAGCCCAACTCTGCTCGTCCTTATTTTCTCTAAATTTACCATACTTCCTATTTCTCATCCTAATTGCCTCGAGGACATGATCATTTACCCAGGGTTCTGTTCTCTGCTTTATTCTAATTTCTTTATATGGGGCTATTTTATCTACAGCTTCTAAAAACATACTTTTAAATGAGCACCATGCACTGTCCACATGACTACGTTCATTTTATTTAAACAGCCATTCAGCACTTCTTTGCTATACTTTTTCAGTGACCGGGTTTTTATAGAAGTATGGCAGTTGAGCACTGCTTGCTTAATCTTTCTAGTACAAAAAATAATAGAATGGTCACTCAACCCATATTTTATAGCCCCGCTTTTTGTTATCCTAGATTTATCTGACACTAGGACAAGGTCAATCGTGGTTTGGGTGGTAGAGCACACACGTGTAGGTTCATTAATCAGCTGATGTAAACTATAGGAGCGACAGAAATTCATCAATGCTTTATACCCAGAAACATCACTTTTCTGAAAATCAGTGTTGAAATCCCCCAACATGATAACTTCAGATTTAACCAAGTTCATGCAATTTGAGCAAACATCCTCTAAAAGTTCAGAAAACTGTGTGTCTTTACTCTTAAAATAGTGTATATCCTTGACATTCCCCTTCCGGGATTGCTCCGGTGCCGCAGGAAATTCCGCCGGATGCATGTCTTTTTCGCTGATGTCTGTTTCCTTCGGCTTGCTTTGTGTTGTAATGTTAAACTGCGGTGAATTTCTGAGGACTATGGTTAACTGCTCCTCAGATCTCTGCAGGGTAAATCCACACAGCTAGCTAGACTATCTGTCCAATCTGAGTTTTCTGTACACACGTTCCACCAAAACACGTTCCTTCCCGAGGCTATTTAGCAGCGGCTTAGCGCCTCCCATGACGATTGCGATTGGTTTAAAGAAATGCCAATAAACCAGAGCACGTTTTTCTCCCATCCCGGGAATGCTGCATGGACTAGCCAGACCCTCCTCCGCAGTGCTGTGGAGGAAGGTCTGGCAACGTGAGACTAGTTCAACTGCCGTTAAAGGCCAGCATACAGTGGTGACAGGATGATGGTGATGGTAAAGAATCCACACACAATGAGATGCCCCCTCCCTCAGAGCTTTAAATGACTCAGATCTGAGTTTGGGCTCAGAGCCAGCAGACCCCAGAGGGACTGTGTGTGTGTGTGTGTGTGTGTGTGTGTGTGTGTGTGTGTGTGTGTGTGTGTGTGTGTGTGTGTGTGTGTGTGTGTGTGTGTGTGTGTGTGTGTGTGTGTGTGTGTGTGTTTTTTTTTTTTTTTTTTTTTTTTTTTTTGTGAGGGGACTTAAAGGGAAAGATGTTTACCTTTTATGACACACAGATCCGGGTCTCCACACACAAAGGCCCTCCGACATTCATTCAACGACAATTATTATGGCTGTCGGAGTCTGTGGCGTTTGTCTGTGTGGTTTCTCTCTCTCTCTCTCTGTCTATCATACTTGCATACCCACACAGACTACTCTACAAAACCATTGGGTGGCGCCAGAGGACCAGGGTGCCCCAGTAAGCAACAGGGTGCAGCTTGTTTCCTTAATGTGATGTTATTCCTGTTCGGAGACAATGTTGGTTCAGGGCACTCAAACACACGGAGGAGTCATTCAGACATGTAGAACAGCGAGACTGAACAGCGAGGTGAGTGAGGGTTATAAAAAGTTATGACTCGAAGAAGTGAAATCAGATATCATTTGGTCAGGATCAGGATGTAATAACGCCAAAACGTCCGTCTAAAACACAAGATCCAATTAGATCAGACTTTATTCTTTTTCCAGAGAGGAAGTAGACATGCTACGGGTAATAAAACTAATTATAATGAAACAAATGATAATTGGATAAGAAATGAAAGCAACTGCATTCAAAATCTATGCATCGTACACATTACAATACCTTAGACTACAAAAGTGGATTGTGCAAAAATCCTGTAGTGCAACTCTGGAAGCCGTGATGTGTGCGCTATACATAATACAGTGCAGGTATAGGTCACTAATGTTCTACTGTAACCCAGTGACATCACGAGTTATGACATCCCTCGTGTTTTACTGTAACCTGACATCACTAAAGTTATGAAATGACTAGTGTTTTACTGTAACCCAGTGACATCACTAAAGTCACTTGTGTTTCTTACGCTTCCATCAAGACAAATAAATGCTACATCATTCATTTGATACTGTTAGCTAAATTTCCTATTCATAAGTCTAAATTTGCCAAACAAAAACCATCTTTAACTATAATTTTAGAAAAACTAATATTTAAAAAGAGACATGATGTTCATAAAAGTCAAAGAAGTCACAGAAAGTCAAACTGCCAGTTTGGGATTGTGGTTCACAGGTTCTTAGTGAGCTCATTTTGATATGCTAAAGTAGGCCAAAGTTCAGCCATAGCTACGTTGTTAGCTTCTAGCAAAAAGTCAGGCACTGCTAGGCACTGTTAGGCAAGGACACTAGTGGTGCATCTCAGCACAGCCATCTAGCTATTAAAAAATGTAACAAAATAAAAAAATAAATAAAAAAAATTGATTATTGTGTTTTTGGAAATCGATACAATATTGCAAAATAAAATATTGCGATACCCAAGTGTACCGATTTTTTTTTTTCTTACACCCCTAGTATTTAATAATATCCATACGGGCTGAAGTTAGCCTGCTCTATCCATAATGTTGTCTATTGTGGCGTTCGTTTTGGACCTTCACCCTGGACTCTGGTAAACTGATCAGACTAATAAAAAAAATATAAAAATACTGGGGAAGTTATGACTGCCCAACCTGAAATTTTCAAAAATAACTCGAGATAAGTCCTTACAAGTATTAACAATGTGAAAGTTACGTTGAAAAGATCTTTTTCAAAGCACTTAAGCATGATTTGTGGTCGTGCGGAGACTCCACGCAGAGCTTTCACCGTAGCCTACGTAAGTGGCCTGAAGTTTATACTTGTGTGTTGGTGTGTGGGTCGATCTCTTTAAGAGAAGAGTGTGTGTGTGTGTGTGTGTTTCTGTGTGTGTGTGTTTCTGTGTGTGTGTTAGAGCGATTGAGAGAGCGACATCAACTAGCTTCAAAGCGAGGACCGACTCCAAAGCCATAGTGAGAGAACCAAAAGTGTCTCTCCTGTGCTTTCTGTCCACGGTGGGACATCTGTGTAGCAGGACAAGTTAACCCTCTCCTTGATTTTACGTTGTTTATCTGTCGGTGTCTACGTACGTAGCCAGTACTAAGCACGGCGTAGATTTAAAGCAGAGGCATATTTCACGCTTTACACTAACTGCTGCTTTTGCATCGCTGTTATTGCTGGGACAGAGTCTTTTATTCAATTCATTTGATTCATTCAAAAAGCGAAACAACATGTACAGTACAAGTTGGACAGACTGAAAGATCACAATGGTTGGATACGACCTAATCGTCTGAAACCAAATGCTTCTACCGGCTACAAAAAGTTGTCGTACTCCACAAAAGAATGCCAGTCATTCATTAAGCTCATTTCTTCCTCTATCGTTTCCTTAGACAATGGCAAAACAACAATAGACACTTAAGCAGGAAACACATTTTTCGTGGAAAAAACATTCGGGCTCAACAGCAAGTACTCACACCTTCTTTATAAACCTTTCCCTAATAACTGCCCATGTAGGAGTAAAAACAAAAGAGTTGAGCTAAGCTTTTCCTTCTCACATGGTACAACATAACCCAGTTTGGCTGCTTAGCTTTCATACTCGGACAAGCGAGACAGATGTTGGATTTAGGCTCGTATTTCAAACAGTATGTTTCACTTTTTTCTTTTTTCTTTAGAAAAAAAACGACCTTTAGGATTGAGGACTAACCGATGTGATCGGTGAATGTTATGGCTGGGAGAATATGCTTTTATGCAATAGTATTGGATATAGCAAATTTTTTATTTATTTTTTCTTCTTTAACAAAAACAAAATTTGTCCTGCTAGAGACAATATATCGTGAGACATTTCTAAAAGCGAAATTGTTGACTAAAAAGAATGCCCGTCACATTTAATTTCATTTTTGAAGAAGTACATGACATGTATTTTCAGCATTTTTTTGCTTTTGCTCTGTTTTGCTGGGAACGGATATGATGTAGTCGCTGTCAGCGGTACCATATTAACAGAAAATATTAAGGTGAAACAGTAGTAAAATAAAAAATAAAAATCAATTCTAGTTAGGGTTGGGTACGGCACCGGTGCCTTAATGACCGGTATCTACCGGACCGAATAGCAACGCGGATTTCGGTGCCTCATTTCGGTGCCACTGAAATGCCGGCGCTTTTCTCTGTTGCTCCGAAACGGACGTTAGAGGCAACAGAAGCATCGCTGCACGGGACGCTAGTTAACACTACACTTGATAGCAGGTAACGTTAGCCTACCGCTAGCTAGCAGCTGGAGTAAACACAGTTAAAATGCTGACAGCTAACGTTAAACAGTGTAAAGTGTGACTGTATTTCACTGTAGAGGATTCCGACAGCGGGACGTAACAGTCTGCAGCTGCCGTTGTCGGAAAAACACAGACGGTGCGTTCAACGAAACTGGTAACCTACAGCCTCGTGGTGCATTCAAAGTTATTGTTAAATGCCCTTTTCCCATCTGGTGGTTGTTTTTGTCGTTCAACAGCAGTTTTACTGGTGAAATAAGTTATTGTTATAAGTTATAGTTATTACATTATTATTAAATCATTTAATTTTGACCATATGGCCTCAGCACAAGGCAGCGTTTTAAAAGTATCGCTTTAAGCACCGGTATCAGAAAAATAAAAATAAAATACCCAACCCTAATTCAACAAAAAGTGGAAAGAAGCGAGTTTAAAATTGTCGCAAAACAATCGCGATACATACTAGTTTCTATTTTTTCCCCCACCTCTAAAGAATGTAATGCGATCTCAGACAACTGCTTTGTCTGGGGTGGTGGGGGTGTGCTGAAGTGTAAACTACCCCATATCCAGGAAAGCGCTGCTAACAATTTAGCCTCCACACAGTATGAAAACACTACAAGTTGGATGTGCTATCATGAGCAGGCTTTTTTTTTTTTTTTAATAACATGCAACCCTACCAAGAATTAAATGTTGTGTGGCCTTGGAAGTATCGCTGGGTTAGGTCCGTACTGTAGTTACAAAATGCTAGTTAGCTGCTAACATCGGAAATGCATGTTGGAGCAGGTAAACGCACCAATCCCTTCCTTTCACCTTTTGCTTTTTTTACTTTTTTTTTAAGAAAAAATATTAGCATCTATCACCGTTTCAACATGGGGACAAATTCCGAAAGCCTGACAGACCTGCCGTGTCCACTTCCGGTTGCTAAATCATGATTGGACAATTGCTGTTTGGGGGAGGGGTTTAGTGAACAGACCATTTGCATACAGTACGTGTGAGAAAGGCAGAAAAAAGAAACGGGTGAATAGCAAGTGCTAAAAAAAAAAAATCTTTCTTCTCTTTTACAGGAAACCCGACATCGATAAGAAAGCCTGACACATCTGCCTGCCTGTCCGTTGCATTTCCTTCGACACATGGCCGACTCCGAGGACCCACTTTAACACACGCACACATACACACGGTGGAAGGATCGCGGAGGGAAGTCCGGGTTCAACCTTCATGAATTCATCACACACCTCAGGTAAGACACCAAGAGCTGGTGCGGTCAGCGCTGGTGTAACCGGAGTGAGACAGGTGCCTTTGTGGCATATATACTGGGTAAACAAATGAAACATTGTCTGACTGGTTGGTAGGTAGGTTGTTTTTAGTGGTGGTGGTGGTGGCGGTAGCGTTTGGGTGACTGGCTTGGGACTGGCCAGCGCTAGTTTGAATGCCTGGGCTGTCAAACGTGTTACTTTCTTCTGTTTTGTCTCCTGTTTTTTTTTTTATTTTTTTTTATCCAGAGTTACTGTTATTGTATATAACAGGGTTTCTGCGGGGTCTTAAAAATTTCAAAAATAAAAATGTTTAAAAAGTATTAAATTTAAGTATTGTGTTCTGGTCTCAAATTCATTTTCAACAGGTCTTAGTTTTCATAGTTTTTTTTAATTTTTTTTTTTTTTTTTTTTATCCTGTGGTGTTGAAGTTCATTCTGTCTCTAGTCCAAATATAATTTGCTGTATTACGACTACAAATGAAACCCAACATGCAACTTATTTTGCAGCCAATCCAGTAGTCACTAGTCCTATAATGCCAATGAATAAATTGGGGAATTGTTTCAAACAATGTTTCCAGACTCTTGACATCTGTTTTTTGATGTCGTGCTATACTGTAGGTCTGAAATTTAATTCATAATGGCCTCAAAATGGTCTTAAATTGGAATTGGCGAAACCTGTAGAAACCCTGATATATAAGCATGTAAATGACCTGTGTCGGCTGTTAGGTGTATATGCTGTATTTTAAATTTTGAATCCGTATGAGCAATGCGAGCTTTAACCTTTTTTCCTCTGGGTTGGATTACTCCGTTGTGTGGTTTGCTGTTGCACTTATCAAGCTCAGCCAATTATATTGTGGGGAACATTATTGAGCCAGCAGCTCAGTTAACTGACCGGGGGTGAATAGTCTGAGTAGGAGTGGAATATTTGAAGCCTTATGGCAGCACTTTCCAGCTGATGCTGAGTCAATATTAGAATCAGTCATATCATCATCACACTGTATGTGCTTCTCTTTGCTGCCCTCCAGTGACGTGTGTGTGTGTGTGTGTGTGTGTGTGTGTGTGTGTGTGTGTGTGTGTGTGTATGTGTGTATGTGTGTGTGTGTGTGTGTATGTGTGTGTATGTGTGTGTATGTGTGTGTATGTGTGTGTGAGAGAGAGAGAGAGAGAGAGAGAGAGAGAGTAATATGGTTGAATATTATTTATGTCTGTGGCAACCAACCTTTTTCATGTGAGAACCTCTGAACTAGGGTTGAGTAACGTTCACATTTGAATCTTTCAGTACTTTGGAAGCTGTGCTCATGTATTTTCCTGCAAAATATGATTGGTACAGTAGCTTGGAAAACAGTGATATTGGGCACAGAATTTTATGAATTTACTGTTTATCAGACCACAAAGACAATAATTAGCTAGCTAGCGCACCCAGCAGCCCAGAGCTTTTAATATGCGCCGGCTGCCAGCCAAACAACCCAACTACTTATTTAACTATTGCATTATAGTCGCTATGAGGCTCCGAGAAGTCGCCCATTCTAGTGAGAAAGTCGCCGAGTTGGCAATGCTGTGTGTGTGGCTGTGACAACAGTCGGTTACTGTCTGTGCTGCTTTACGCTCGACTGTGCATGTGTATAAATTTGACCGGCACGGAGTTGGCTACAGCTGACTGATCGGTCACGGCCGATCAAGCTGAACATCTTCGATGGGTGCATCTCTAATGCTGACAATGATGATGCTAGCATGCTGATGCTAACGGGTAAAATGTTTACCATGGTCACAAGCATTTTAGCATGCTATTTAGCACTTAGCACAAAATACAGCTGCCGCTAATGGGAATGTCATTATTTTTGCATATTGGTCAGGTTTTCCCCCAGTTTATTGCAAGCTCGGCGGACCACTGGACCTAAATTGCCCCCCCCCCCACCAGGCTTAATCCACTGGGAATTATCACCAGTTAGTTTTTAGCACTGACTTAATATAGGGCCCTATGGAATCTGTCTTATAGCTTTTCAAAATTGTCAGTTTTGCAATTCCTTCGATGATCCTTGGTCATAAACCAATCAAGTATTTGACATGTACCTGATTTTGGCACTGGAGGAAATGTGAGTGGATCACCAAAGTTATTGCTATTCATCCAAAGGGGGGATGTATGTAAAAAGGTTCATGGGAATCCATCCAGTAGTTGATATATTTAACTCAATAGCACCTTATGCCAAACCCTTGGTGTCCCTAGAGAAAAAGTCAGGGGATCAAAGTCACAAGGATTCATCCTCTGGGGACCAGAGTGCAACATTGTAGCACACATCAAACATGTTATATTCCTTGCGTTCTTCTTAACCCCCAGTCATAGAGTAAAAGAACAGAGCACGACAGTTCTTATACATAAACATAGTTTGACATGAACAAATAATTTTATAGGATGGCTCTCTCATAGAACACAATGCCAGTAACCATTGAGCAGCAGCACTGAGCCACAGATGTGTCTTGTGCACTGACTGCGTGCTGTCTGATTGAAATCTGTCATACATAGAGGTTGGTGGATCCATTTAAAATCCATAGACTGAGATGTTCTCGGACAATATGCAGACATTGTTCCATACCGTTTTCCAACTTATAATGTGCATATTATTATTTACTGTGTGTGTGTGTGTGTGTGTGTGTGTGTGTGTGTGTGTGGACAATCAATGGATGGCAGATTAATTCATTGGTTAGTTGGTATTTCTTGGCACCTTTTGTCTCAGACTGGTTGACTGAGTGTAATTAGGTTGTCATGGATACAGTTATAGTAAAACACACACACACACACACACACACACACACACACACACACACACAGACAGCAGTGTGACTCCAGGGGTTGATGCGCCTCAAATAGAAACGCAGAGATGAGTCATCCGCTGAGCTACTGCTGCTGCAGTACACACACACACACACACACACACACACACACACACACACACACACACACACACACACACACACACACACACACACACACACACACACAACACACACACACAAATACACTTTAGCAGATGTGTTTAGTATGTGAGACCATTAAGATGTGAGACGTGTTGCCTGGTCAGGCGCGTCTCTCCCTGTCTCTCTTGCTGCCAAAGTGATTTGAAAGGATGCTGTAAGATAACAGAACAAGTCTTTAGTACTCGATGATAGAAAAGCAACGCAGCAGCCCAGGTTAGTGTAAAACAGTGCAAGACCTTACAAATTAGTTTTCACTATTTACATGTTCTCCAATTTCTATGCATTAAGCCTCTTGTTGTGAGTCACACTGAGGCAACCCTTAATCTTTAAAGAACACACAGAGCTGTTTACACTGAAGGTAAAGGACGAGGAGGAGGTGGGTTGAAGGTGATGATACAATGATTCTAAGAAATATTGTCATTCCTGGATAGAAAGGAAACTGTCATCACAACAGCAACTACAGAATACAGAGGAGTTGAAATCATCTCCCATTTTGAAATGATTAGTATTATTCTGAGCTGATCTACTGGATCTGTACTAGGGCCATTTAAAAAAAAAAAAAAAAAAAAAAAAAAAAAGAGGTATTAGCTTTTGTTGCATGAAGGCTGATTCGTTGTGATCCTTTTGTTTTGTGTAATGCATGCACTCTCCAGCAGCCAGTGACATCCCATTACACTCCTTTTAAAACACTGGAACCTATTCCTTCAAACCCTGCTTCACTTAGGACTGAGCTGCTGAATGGAACAAACAAATACTATAAATAGCAGCAAGCAGTTTCAATTAATAATATCCACACTGGGAGTCAAGTGAGAAAAGTCAGCAGTGCAGCTTTTGGTTATACAGTGACATTTCTGTGATTGTCCATGACATTTCTCACATGTATAACTGTACACAAGTGTAAAAACACATTGTGATTTTACTTGGGGTTATGTATTAGACTGTTACTTGACCAAGTGCAGTTTTTTCAGGGAGTCTTTTCGTTATTTATTTTTTTACATATTTCACGCAGATTAAACCCAAGATATAGCAGGCTAATTAGTGATCTTCAGAGGTGATAGCAGGTGGACTGTTGTTACCTTTGGACAGCCAAGATAGCTGTAGCCGATACCGATTTATTATTAGTTAATAAAACCGATAACCGATAATTTGGAACCGATATGCATATACAGTGAAAATAAAAGTCTTAAAGTCAAAATTAAGATTTGGAATGTTACACAATCCAAACCAAAACTTTGTTTAAATGCTTTAAGCAATTATTTAATAAATGAGAAACTTTCAACATAATACCCAGTAGAAGAGAGTCAGATAGTGTTGTGGGGGGGGGGGGTTAAGTCAGACTCAGTAAGTGAAACCGAAGCAGAGGGATAGACACAGAGCTGTAGCTGAGCCAAAGTAGCGCACTTTTTAATTCATTAACTTTACCGGTTATCAGGCAAATAAAACGGCGATACAGATCTGCAAACTGCCCAAAAACAGCAGCCCTATCCGTATCTATCTATCCCTGTTTTTTTTGTTGAATTTAAATTAGATTTGTTGTTTGTACCAATATATAGAGGGCTGGGTATACCGTAGAACCTCAATACTTTTTGGTATCAATCAAAATGTGTCCGTAGAACTTAGCATTGAAAACTGCCATGTACCATGAGCTCACATTGAAGTATAGCCCGACCAATACTGATTTTCTGAGGCTATTCCGATATTGATATTTGGAAGTTTAAGAAAAATCAGATAATACGAGATATTCCTTTTTTTTTTTTTTTTTACATAAACACAAAACATTCCTTGAATCTGTCTCAAGATTTCACTCTCTGACGTTTGTTTTCTTCCTGGTTTTGTGCGAGCGGCATGAAACGTCACCAACACACCCACTCACTTGTGAATTCTCATCCTTTGGGCTCAATCGGTAATTACACAGAGATTGTAATTCCGACTTTCGCTTTCTCACGTACAGCTTCGCCGGGTAATGTCTAAATAATTTTAAGTTTGCAGTGCATTGTGTGAAAGGGGCTTTAGTTTAGCATGTAAGTATGCTAACATTTGCTGATTGGCAGTAAACACAAAGAACAGCTGAGGCCGATGACGAGTGTTATTGGTTTTCCAGCTATTTGGTCATAAACCAAGGTTTTGAAATAAAACATTTGACTTGATGATGATGCTAGATCACTGACCAAAGAATCACCGTCTATAAGGACCTACAGCACCAGGTACTGTATGTGGAGGTGTGTTTCGGCGGGTGGCGGTTCGGCTGGGACTTTGTTATGGCCGCTGTATCTGTTCCTCTCCTGGGTGCGGATTTTCTGTGTGCATTTAAACTGCCGCTTAATTGACGCCGTCTCTTTTGCTACATACCCATGCATCCTGGGAGGGGCAGAGACACTTGGCCTGTCTAACATGCTTGCGGCAGGGGATGTGTACCAACGCCTCCTTGCAAAGTTCCCTGACATCACCGCACCCACGTTTTCAGCAGCTGTGGCTAGGCATGGGGTAGAGCACCATATTACTACCACCGGATCCCCAGTCTATGCACGTGCTCGGCGCCTCGATTCAGCTAAGCTTGCAATCGGCAGGGAGGAGTTTGCAACCATGGATCGACCTGGGCATCGTGCGCCGCTCCGACAGTCACAGGGCTTCTCCCCTCCACATGGTTACTAAGACGGATGGCAGTTGGTGCCGCTGTTGCGATTTTTGTCGCCTGAACAACGCCACGACCCCCGACCGATACCCGGATTCAAATATTCAGGATTTCTGTGCTCCCTTGGCAGGGGCCAGCATTTTTTCCAAGATGGACTTGGTGCGTGGATACCACCAGGTACCGGTCCACCCACGGGATGTGCCCAAAACGGCGGTAATTACGCCTCAGTTTCTCAGGATGCTGTTTGGACTTAAGGGGGCAGAACAGACATTCCAGAGGCTGATGGATTCTGTGCTGCAGGACATGCCGTTCTTGTTTGTTTACTTGGACAATACTTTGGTGGCCAGCGCATCTGCAGAGGACCACCTGATACACCTCCAACAGTTGTTTGAAAGACTCAGTACGCATGGACTCCTTGTAAATCCTGCCAAGTGTCAGTTTGGCCTGTCGTCCATCGATTTCCTGGGACACTGCGTTTCCCCGCAAGGGGCCATTCCACTACCCGCCAGAGTGGACGCTGTCACTAGTTTTCCGACCTGCGGCCCTTTGCTGCGTGTCATCCCCCTTTCCTGCCTATCCACTGTCACTGTCTAATAAAGGGAAAAGCCCCAAAAAATAATCTAAAAGGCTGCATTGGCTGAGGCTGTCCGATTGGCGTACCCGTCTCCGGCCACCCCGGTTGCCCTTACGACCGATGCTTCTGACTTTGCGGTCGGAGCTGTGTGTGAACAATGGGTGGGCGGTGCCTGGCAGCCGCAAACAGCTTCAGGACGATGAAAGGAAGTACAGCAGCTTTCGACCGGGAGCTCTTAGGCCTCGCCACCCAGCATTTTCGTTTCCTGTTGGAAGGCCGCCGTTTCACTACCTTTGTGGACCACAAGCCACTGACTTTCGCCATGGCCAAGACTTCTGAGCCATGGTCCGCCCGCCAGCAGCGTCAGCTCTCCCACGTCTCGGAGTTCACCACGGATATCAAGCATGTGGCTGGTAAGGACAACTTTGTCGCTGAATGCCTCTCCAGGGTGGTTGCAGGGTCCGTGCGCTTGGGGCTCGACTACGCTGCTATGGCTGCTGACCAGGCAGCTGACTCGGAGGTGCAGGCCTACCGTACAGCCACCACTGGGCTGCAGTTGGAGGACGTGGTGTTTGATAAGGCCAATAACACGCTCCTCTGCGCCATCTCCACTGGCTAGCTCCGCCCCGTGGTGACAGCGGGTTGGCGGCACCCGGGTTTGTGACGCAATTCATGGTTTATCCCACCCTGGTGTGAAGGCATCTGCCAGGCTGGCGGGTGTGAAGTTTCTCTGGCCTGGCCTGAGGAAGGATGTGAAGACCTGGGCTGGCTCATGTGTGGCCTGTCAGCAGGCTAAGATGCACCGTCATACCAAAGCCCCCTTGGCGCCATTTCTGGTTCCCGAGACGCGTTTCGACCACGTCAACGTGGACCTGGTGGGCCCCTTGCCTGTCTCCACGGGGTTCACTCACCTCCTTACTGTGGTGGACAGGACCACCAGATGGCCGGAGGCCGTTCCTCTGTCTTCGACCTTGTTTGTGAAAGTGGCCCGGGCATTCATCGGGTCTTGGGTGGCCCGTTTTGGGACACCAGCTGATCTCACCTCCAACAGGAGCCCACAGTTTACATCTGAGCTCTGAATTGCAGTTGCTAAGGGTTTGGGGTGAAGCTCCACCATACCACGGCGTATAATCCACAGGGCAACGGGCTGTGCAAGCGGTTTTATGGTTCTATGAAGGCTTCTCTTCGGGCCAGCCTACTAGATTGCAACTGGAGTGACCGCCTCCCGTGGGTCAGGCTTGGCCTGTGTTCTGCGCCTAAGGAGGACCTGCAGTGCTCATCTGCTGAGTTGGTTTACGGCCAGCCGCTGCGTGTCCCGGGGGAGTTCCTCCCAGATGATGCCACCTCCTGGTCAACGGCATCACATCGGACTCGGGCCCTGGAGGACGCCAACCCTTTCACTCCAGTCTCTACATCTCACCACTGCCTCTCTTGTCCTACGTCCCCAAGGATCTTTTGTCGGCCAGATAGTATGTATTTATCCGGCATGATGGTCACCGTACTCCCCTGGTTCCCCCCTACGATGGGCCCTTCCGTGTCCTGGAGGCGGGACGTAAGAACTTTGTGGTGGACATGGGGGGAAGCCAGAGCGGGTCACTGTGGACCGTCTCAAGCCGGCTCACCTGGACCTGACTGAGCCGGTTGCGCTGGCCCGGCCCCCACGTTGTGGGCACCCCCTTCTTTGGTCTCCGTGCCAGCTCCGACTCCTGTCCTCGTCCCTACACCTGTTAAGCGCAACCGCTTTGGCCGCCTAGTCTGACCCCCACTGCGCTGACTGTTTCATTTGGGACTGTGGGCTTGTTATTGTACTTGTGGACTGAACCGATTTGCACTTTTCTGGGGGTGAATTCTGGGGGGGCCTGTGTGGTGACCCACAATATAGAGACATTCATTCATTTCAGACTGCTGCTCCTTTAAGTAGGGAGCTCACTGGGAAGAGGGGGCGTTGTTGGGACACTATTTCAGGCTATGTGTGGTTTGTGAGCGTTTGCTGTGTAACCTGAAGTGTAACCTGAAGCTGTAAGCTGTGGATAAAAAGTGGGAGTAAACAGACTCAACTGAATTTAACTTCTCTGTCTCGTTTGCTCCGCACTCCTACAATATATTATTATCTTATGCACACAAGATAATAAGTTATTATTGTGTGCTAAAAGATAAAAACACCTTCTGGGGGAGTGACTTCAGGGGCTCTCCCAGGGATGTAGGCCTTTTATATACAGTATAAAAATGCATCATATTTAATAAGTTGACCATATGCTTTGTTTGTAAAAATCAAAGTAACTAGTAACTACAGCTGTAAAACAAATGTAGTGCATTCCCTCTGAAATGTAGTGGAGTAGAAGTACAAAGTATCATGAAACGGAAATAAGTAAAGTACAATTGCCTCCAAAATTGTACTTAAGAACTGTGCTTGGAGTAAATGTGCCCAGTTACTTTCCACCACTGAGTGTGTGGCGAATACAAAGTGGAACAGCGGCGTGGCTTGTTGCATCTGACGGGGCGAGCTATAGGAGCGAGAGCAGCCGTAAGCCGCCGCGGTTGAGACGCGGACGCTCTCCGCCCACGCAAATTGAAAAAGCATCAAGGCAAATTGAGCGGGAGGGAGAGGTCACAGTCCCGCCCACGCTGTTTGATTGACGGGTGATCTCTGGGCAGTGCAGCGCGGGAACATGACAGCGCTGAATGCCTCCCCCTCCACCCCCTCCACCCCCTCCACCCCACCCCAGAGCTGTAGGCTTACTGCTCTCTCTCTCTCTCTTTCTTTCTCTCTCTCTGTCGCTCTCTCTCTGTCTCTCTCTCTGTCTATTTTTATCTCCGGCTCCTCCTCCCTAGCAGGCTATTTTCAGCTATAGTCCCTCCATCAGCCCCCCATCTCCTGTGTTAGTAAATGCTTCTCTTCTCTTCTCTTCAATTTGCTTGATTGGCATGAACCAACAAAAATGTAGTTTACAGAAAATTCACATACATATCACTTATTAAATACATATAGTAGGTGACACTGATCCCTATTCAACACACTATATTACAATTATTATTATTTTTTTTCTCTTTCAATTTCTCTTCTAGGTTGTAAATCGCAAGTTGTTTTTTTTTACGATACGATATTATATTGATTCTTTGGACAACGGCACAATATTTACTGCTATCACAAAGTCTGCCACGCTTTCGAATATCGATTCATTTCGGGGGCCTGCGTCCGATACGAGACGACACACGAGATCATTTAATATAGTCTGTTGCTTTTACATATATATTTACAAAAAAACAACTAACATGGCATTTGGAATTTGGAGCAGTTTGGATATTGGATATTAATACACTGTGAATAAAACTAAACGCCGGCACTATAAAGGTTGTTGGGGAAAAAGGTTGAGTTAAAAAAAAAAAAAAAAGCAATACCACAGGTCAAGCAATCGGCCCGTTCCAAACAGGCACGTTTTAAACAGGCGCTGCACTAGTGCAGCAAAAAAAGAAAAGGAATGAATGAAGGTGAATGGTGGGATGTATGTAGAAGGAGTGTTTATTTCTCCTCTTGCGTGTTGTGAGGCTTACTGAAATAAAAAAAGAGCCGTTGTTGACTTTCTCTTCATCCGTCTAAGTTTCTTTCCACAAAGTGATCTACTTTCAGCTTCTCTCTCTCTCTCTCTCTCTCTCTCTTTTTTTTTTTTTTCATGCTCATCCTCCTCCCTCTGCCTTCTCTCTCTCTCTCTCTCTCTTTTTTTTTTTTTTTTTTTTTTTTTTTTTTTTTTCTTCTTTCAACGTTCATTCAGCAGCTCAAAGAGCGTCACAGACACACTCCCGTGTACATACACTCCAACACACACACACACACATACATACACACACACACACACACACGCTCAGACAAACCGTGAATATTAGCCGACTGACCAGCAGCTGTTTCCGCTCGCCGTACAAAGCTTGGCTCTGCGGCAGCCCTCTTCCTCCCCACCCCCCGTGTGTTTTCAAACAAAAAAGGGAATAAGAGGGACAACGTAGCGATCTCTGGCTGCTCTTTTTTTTTTATTTAATTAAATTTTTTTATTTTCTACGAGGATTCTAACTCGCCGCCCTTCTACTCCACTTCGGCCTTATTCCCTTCCCTTCCCACTCCTCACATTTCCACATTTCTTTTTATTACACAGTGTTCCCTCTCTCTCTCTTCCTTCCATTTCCCTCTCTCTGTCATTCTCTCAGCGCTTGGTTCTAATTTTGGATGCATGGAACCTCGGGGAGCGCTCTCCCAAAGCTATTTACGTCCTCGCCTCTCCTCCCCCTCCTCCTCTCCCTCTCCCTCTCCCTCTCCCTCTCGTCGGCCGGGAGGAGAACAGCATGAAGATCCTTTGATGCAGCCGAGCAGGGGAATTCTGCTTCTCCTCGTCTCTCTCTGTATTTTTTGTTGTTAGCTGCGGGAAAAGTGGCGAAGAGGCTGCAGCAACTGATCCCTCCCATCACTCCTCAGCTTTATGGAAATGCACAGGTTTTTATTTAATTTTTTTTTTTTACAGGCTACACACAGCATCGGGGATTACATTGATTGCCTCCTGGTCTGGGTTTTGCTCGTTCAGTTTGGTTGGCAAAGACTCCGAGAGGGGTTCAGCGCACCAGAGGAAACAAACTTTTATTTTTTTTCTTCCATCTGCAACATACCAGCCACTGTCACTGTTTTCAGGATCCGGCAAAGTTCTCTACATGGATCGGGACTCCAGGTGATGCAGACAAGACCCAACTGACCCGGGGAAAGTCACATTTCAGCTCATCGCATCGACTGAATTAAAGCTGTGCATCTTTCTTTTCTTTTTTTTTTTTCGATTTGGATTCCTTCCCCCCCAGCCGAGCAAAAAGGCAAAGATTTCTGGAACCTGCAGCTGAGGCTGCACCGTTTAGAAAAAAACAAAAACAAGGATTTTTTTGTCCTAGGTGTCAGTGACTGGCCATCACAGCACAGACTGAACAGACTGAACAGCCAGACAGCGGAGGCTCCAGGAACACTGAAAGGCAGAGGCTACCTGCAACAACCCCCCCCCCCCAAAAAAAAGAAATAAATCAAACTGAGGCCGCAGCCTGAACAGGATATCTATCACAATAAAAGCACAGAGGAGGCTTTTCTGCGTTCTCTTTGGAATTTTTGATGGAATTCACGGTATTTTCACTCTCCAAATCCGTTTAATAATGATCGTTATTACAATGAAAGCTCAGAAAACAATTTTTGAAGTTTTCTGTTTTGAAGTAACCGATCAATTCGTTTCAATCCCAGAATGAGTAATCTGTGATTTAAAAAAAAAAAGGAATCTTTCATTGCTTGTGTCCCCCAGTCCCCCTGGCAACTTGAATCCTAAACGGAGCCATGCCGATAGCTCGGAAGAAGAACTGACTCTGTGTTTTATTCTGTGACAACGAAAGAGGGCTGCCCCTTGTCTTGGCATGCTGTTGCATCCCACGGTGTCAGGATTGTGCACCATGCTGCAGACCATCTACGAGACGGAGTCCTGTTTCTCCTCCGCCAGCACAGACGGCCACCGCCAGCCTCTGGAGCTCCTGAGTGGCAACGGGGGCTCCAGCAGCACTGCCATGCCCACCGCCGGTGAGTCATCTCTGGGAAAAGGAAAAGAGGTGGTGGGGGGAGGGCGGTGGGGGGGGGGGGAGGCTGATGGTGGAGGTTTGATGGTGGATCAGACTAAAAGGTTTGGATCCAAATGTTAAAAAGGGTTATTTATAATGTCTGTTAATTACTTTGTAGTGTTGCTGCTGTTGTTGTTGTTGTTGTTGTTGTTGTTGTTGTTGTTGTTGTAAGGAAGGCTGATAACACTTTATAATAATGGTACATGACTTCATGCATGAAAAAAGCATGAATTCATTCATGCAGTACTTCATAAACTATCAGTAATGTACAAGGATTAATAGTCTCTCATGCATGACCTAATGCAGGAAGAATCCATTAATAAAAGCCTCAATTAAGGTATTTCAATCGATTTCTGATTTATTAATATACCGGAAGGCTATTTTTATTGTTATTTTTTGGTGTATCGCAGAAGCTGTTCGTGTATGTGAATGGTTATAGGCTAAAAGGCTTTTGTGTGTGTGTGTGTGTGTGTGTGTGTGTGTGTGTGTGTGGTGATGGTGGTGGGGAGGGATGTGGAGTAGATGTAGAAAGTGGCATGAAAAGAAAAGACTCAAGTAAACCTCAACATTTAAGAACAGCACTTGAGTAAATGTACTTAGTTATATTCCAGCACTGTAGAACAGGACGTAAGGATGGCCAGTAGGTTTAGGTCAGAGGTTTTCAAACCGTGGGCGACACGAAGCATCGATACGGCGCGGAGTGAACGGGGCAGGCGCACGCCGCCGTTCCAAACACAACGGGGGGGAAGTTAGGTGTTGCCGTCCGAGCTGCTTATCAACCCGGTCGGCGGTCTGAGCTGCAGGAGAAGCTGTGACACGCCACTCACGAAGGCAACCGTGCTTCTTTTCAAACCCCCACGTTGTCCTCGGGTCAGATTTGACCCCGTTATCAACGTTTACATATCGGATATATGGCTTTCTATTCAACCAAATTTCCAAGAGGAACCGTGGCTCCGTCCGGGCGCTCATAGCACCCCCCGAGACGATTTGTGATTGGTTTAAAGAAATGCCAATAAACCAGAGCGCCGTTTTTCTCCCGTCCCAGGAATGCTGCGTGGACTGGCCAGAACCTCCTCCTCTGCAGCGCTGTGGAGGAAGGTCTGGCAGTGCGAGACTACTGGACCACTGAGCCGCTCGATATATCCATTCATATACACATCTGTGTTGAAAACCTGTGGACATATAATCCAAACAACTTGACATAGGTGTTGACGCAATAACGGGGCAGATGAATGAGTCAGTTTTGAAGCAAAGCCACAGATCCATGAAGCACCAGGTCTCCTCTTCACTTTGTTAGGAGAAAAAAGGGCCAGAATGCCACAGGGGCTGCTTCATAAATCGCACTCTCTCGTGATTTCCTGCAAAGTCCCATCCACTGCCGAGCGCAACCCCTCGTCAGTTCACGGTGTACGGATAAC
This sequence comes from Perca fluviatilis, assembly GCF_010015445.1. NCBI lineage: Eukaryota > Metazoa > Chordata > Actinopteri > Perciformes > Percidae > Perca > Perca fluviatilis. Next base: position 29,483,908 of record NC_053126.1, on the reverse strand, counting down.
CTTCGTTTGGGGACTTTTGTCGAGACTTTAAAAGAGCATGTTTTGAACACCGAGCCTTGAGTGTGAAGCGCAACTCCCAGGGCGCTATCTTCATTTTTAATATATGTTTAGTATATACTGTGTCTATATGTATATTTTTTTAGTTTATTTTGAACATAAATAAGAACAGGATGTGCATTTCAGCACATCCTCTGCAAATGATTTCAACATGATTGCCAATGATTCAAATAAGGATTCCCATGTCCTACCTCCTTTATCTACTTTTGCACTTATATTCAAACAATTTCATTCCTCACTTATTTATATATGTGTACATACACATACATGCATATATACACTACTGGTCAAAAGTTTTAGAACACCCCAAATTTTTTCCAGGTTTTTATTGAAATTCATGCAGTTCAATGTCTTATTGTACTCTGAAATGAAAGAATAGAACAAACGAACAATTTAAGTTAAAAAATAAATCATGGAATCAATTTATAAACCAAAATGTATTCTACATTTTTGACTCATCAAAGTAGCCCCCTTTGGCAGATAATAACAGCTGAACACACTCGTGGAATTCTTTCTACAATGGAAATCAAATATTCTTCAGAAAGTTCTTCCCAACTCTGTTGCAGAAGTTCCCATAAATGTGTGGCACTTGTAGGTTGCTTTGCTTTCACTTTTCTGTCCAGTTCATCCCAAACCAGCTCAATGGGGTTTAAGTCTGGTGACTGTGCTGGCCACTCCATGTTTTTAAGCTTACCATCTTGTTCTTTTTTGCTAAGGTAGTTCTGGCATAGCTTGGACTTATGTTATGGGTCATTATCTTGCTGTAGGATGAACCCCTGACCAACTAGGCACATACCAGAGGGTACTGCATGGCGCTGCAAAATGCTGTGGTAGCCGTTTTGGTGCCTTTCACTCTGTACAAATCACCGACCCTGGATCCAGCCAAACAGCCCCAGACCATCAGGCTTCCTCCTCCATGTTTGACAGTTGATGTCACACACTGAGGAACCATCCTTTCGCCTACTCGACGGCGTACAAAAATCCTGCGTGATGAACCGAAGATTTCAAATTTTGATTCATCGGTCCATAACACCTTCTTCCAGTCTTCAGTAGTCCATTGGCAGTGTTTCTTGGCCCAGGCAAGCCTCTTAGCAATGGCTTTCTTGCTGCAACTCGACCTATCAAACCTGCAGCTCGAAGTCTTCTCTTTACAGTTGAAACTGAGACTTAATTATTACGACCACTATTAAGCTGTGCTTGAAGCTGTTGTCCTGTGGGCCGCCTATCACGCAAGCTGTTGACTCTCAGAAACTTGTATTCTGATTCTGTTGTGACTTTGGGTCTGCCAGACCTCTTCCTGTCAGAGTTTCCCCCAGTTTCTAAGTGCCTTTTGATGGTGAAGAATACTTGTACTCACTGACACCTTGACTTTCTTCGCAATTTCTCTGTAGGAAAGACCAACATTCTTAAGTGTTATGATGGTCTGTATCTCTTCCATTGTTAATTGCCTTTTTCCCGCCATTTTTATGGCAGCACACTACTTTCTGCAGTACAATACTGTTCAAATAATGCTCACGAGGGTATGGTACCACAGTGTGTTCCAACAATACTTTTATACAAACAGAGGGGGTTGTAAGTAATCCAGACAAGTTGGAACACCTGTGGGAACTGGTAGCACCAACATTCAAAGCTTGATCAACCTCCATTGCTGCAGAACAGCTTTACCTTGTTAACCCATTTCTTGTTCCCTGAAAAAGGCCTTTTTGTAAAATTCTGAAATGTACATGTTTTGGGTAACCTTACTTTTTTTTTTAACCTCAGGCAGTTCACCACTTACCTTTGTACCATTTCAAGCTATTCATTGGACTTGAACAGCTAAAATTTCAATAAAAAACTAGAAAAATTGGGGTGTTCTAAAACTTTTGACCAGTAGTGTACATACTTACACACACTTATACACATGCATACACATATACATATACACACATGCATACATACATGCAAATACACATTTAGACATTAGATATGTGATTTATCTAATGCTAAAGACGCATTTAGAGAGTGAGCAAAGAAATGCAGTGCTTTTCTGCTGTAACATTTTTGAGGTGCCCCGCTGTGGGATTAATAAAGCATTTTGAATGTTGAATCTTTGAGTCTGCTGAACAGTGTGGCTGCCAGAGTGAGGTGAGCCTGGTTTGGACTGTGGCCTGATGCCACTTCTCGAAGCCAGCAGGTTGTTAAGCTACAAGCTGGACTCACACTAATACATTCACACTAATCTTCTTTTCGGCTGCATATAAGGCGTTGGCTCACTGGCAAGCCCAGGTCAATATACATATATGTGTTTGTTTGTTTGTTCAGACTTAATAGGCTCACAGACACTGGGATATTGATGTTGTAGGGGCAATGTGTCCTCGGCTGTAACTTGGGTTGTTCTCAGATTAGCGTTTTTGTTTGCTCTTTAAGCCCAGTTCAGACTAAAGATTTCGCGATGATGCGTTGATTCTTGCAACTTCTTGCGACGAGCCGCTCTGCAGCGTTCTAAAACCTGCCCGTTCACACCAATGCGACGAGACGGTGCATCATCTCCATGACAACGCCTCGTTGTACATCCGCTCTAACTTCCGACTTTTAGGCTTTTTTGTAGCTGGATATATCATTTGTTTTGTCTAAATATGAATGTGGTCAACGTTAGTGATAGTGAGGTGCTTGCTATAGTTACATTTCTAGCGATGAATCGCCGAAAACAGGTTTTTATTTCTCTGATACACGGCTTTTTTCTAGCGCCATTGGGCGGAGCTCCCTCTCTTCAGTCACTCTCTATCTCGCTTGACCATATAACGTTACCGTGCTTTTGGGTGGTCGTTGAGGCTCCGTCTAAAACACTGCCATTTCAACTAGCTGTTTGTAACATAAAAATAAAATGGACTATGGAGCATTTTATTTCTATTGGCTTCTCTATTGGCTGTTGAAACAGGTGACGTTTCTTATGTCCTAAAGCCAGCCTCTGTGACGTGAACAGCTGAGTCGCAGCAAAAACCATCAGCTGGTTTGAGTCGAGCTGAGACGGGCCGGTTCAGACCGCTGCAACGTTTTTCTGCGACTGAACTGGGCTTTGGTCAAATTGGTCACATTCATAGTTCCATTCCATTTACCTCGGAACTCGGAACCCGGAGCTGGGAATGATGTCACACCAGAGTTGAATGCGTTTCATTTACAAGTCGGATTTTCCGTTGTTTTCATTAGCTCTAGCCAGGTTAGCCATTGTTAGCAATGCCAGTTGAAAACAATGCAATACAGTCCTTCCAGAAAATAGTTTTTTTGTGATTGTTGCGGGCAAAAGTCCTTGATTATGTGGCACTTTTTCTTAAAAAATGTGATGGAATATGCGGGATATTTATGCAATTTTATGCGATAAAATTTCGTGAACTTGTAAAAACTGCGGTTTGATGAAAAATAGAAAAAAAAAGTGATTCCCAATTTTCAATAATGTTCACGTCGCGTAATTACGTCACTTCATAACGTTCTTGTGTGAAGTAAACGCAACATTTTTCAACTTTCTGCTAAATATATATGACTTTTTTGCAACGAAAATGCGGGGATTATGAAATCATGCAAGCCCCGCAGATTTTGCGCGGAAAGCGGCAATTTATGCGGCGAAAGTGCGGTGTATTTGAAAAAATGCGGCCCCCGCATAAATATGTAGACTTTGGCTGATTATGCATTGAATTATGCGATCACATAATCGTGTTTTTCTGGAGGGACCGACATTAAAATGTTTTTTTGTGCATACAAACCGCGTAACAACATGTCCACAGATAGAAGTTGGACAGAACTGTGTGTACGACTGATTTAGTGAGACACAAATTAGACAGAAGTGCTAATAAACTGTATGTTACTACAGCTTTCACAGCTGTTGATGCACGGGGCAGCCACGTTTGATTTTTAGCTCGGGGTACTCCAAGGTTGTCTGAGTTCCGATCTCGGAAATCCAAGATCCGGGGGGGGGGCGGGTTTCTGACTTTGACCTCGGGAAAATCCGACTTCTGAGTACAAATGGAGCGCGCTAGTATCCCTTAAAACCTGTTACGTATTTAATGTGACACTAATGTGATTCTTTTGCATTGATTCTATTGCTAACAAAAAAAATGGCCAAACTACATAGCTAGTGACTACTAATCTGTGAGCAAAAATATTCCAACCAGCAAACAGATGTATTTCCCATCCCAAAAATTCCCATCTCTAAACCCTTGATTAACTGCTGTGTGTTTACTATTAGCAAACGGTCACCCTCATTTGGAGTTGTGCGTCTGTCCAAGACAACAAATGTCACTTTGGCCTTCACTAACTCCTGGGAATAATATCTGGCTCTTAAGCTGCTAAATGCTCCACTGTGCTCACCAGCTAGTCTCTAACTTTGTCCGTCTGCTGTTTGCTGCTTGGCCGGGAGCTTCTAATTGGCCTATCAAAGCTTGCGGGCTGCAGACCAAAAGAGAGGAGAGAGGGTTTTTTTTTTTTGGGGGGGTTCATCCTTGGGCTGCTCAATGATGAAAAAAAAAATGAAAATTGTGATTATTTTGTTCAATATTGATTATTTAACACAAATCATTGACTTTTGGAAAGATGTTCCATGTATTGAGGTTAAAAAAGTTTCACAGTGAAAACCTTGAACTGTGACTTTTCAGAATCCAAATCAGAAATCCAAATCCGAAAGGAGTTTATTGCCACAGGGAGTTGTTGATTGGTGCCTACATACACAAACAAACATTTTCCATTAATAAGGAATAAACAATACATACAGAAACAGAAAGTGTATATACTATAGTAATTACTATATACAAATTTCCCCCTTAATACTTTTTTCCATTCAGAACACAAAACAAAATAAGAGTTAACTTGCAAATTGCAATGTGCAAAATAATCGTTTTTCTTTTTTTGTGATCGTTATGAGTCGAAATTGTAATCGCGATTAAAATTTCAATTAATTGCACAGCCCTAGTTCATCCCTATGAAGGACCTCCTTCACAGTCAGTGGACCCATTGGTAATATAAAAATACTGATACAGTAAGTGAAGTGTTAAACAAATGCATACATACTGTGTAAAAGACGTTGAGCCTGGTGTAACGCAACAGACAGCATCCGCTACAGTCTGCCAGCCCATAATACTTTTGGCCCACCCTCAGTTTCTATAGCAACGCTACACATGTGACTTCTCTCTCTCCAAGCTTCTAATTTGTCTAAAGTACACACAACCATTACACTATTTTTACCTCACTCTCTTTTCTTTCTCCCTCTCTGTCTCTCTCTCTCTCCATCATAGCTCTTTTAGTGTTTGCAGGGCTGATGTCATAGTGCCTATTTTCTCTTAGCAGTGTAGAACGAACAAGACAGGGAGAGCGAGAGAGAGAGAGAAGAAAAAAAGATGAATATTGGTTTCCAGAATTACCTCCCAGCCACCACAGCAGCAGCAGCAGCAGAAACAGATAAATAGGGAGACAGACAGTAAAAAGTCAACTCAAGTGGACCTCTCTCTACCTATTTTAATGAACTATACATTTTTCATAATCAGCACTTAGTGTAGCATCTTTGTTTATTTATTGGCTGACAACATCTGATAATGGCATATGAATTTAGATGGTAAATGTAAACTGATGAGAAAAAATCAGGCTAAAACAACAGGCTATTAGGCTAAAGTCTCTTTGTTGCTTAGTTTATTGTTCCAGTAGTCTACATATCGCCGATGTTTCATTTCCGGGATTTTTCAGGTGCCGCTGGATATTCCGCCAGATGTCCCTCATTTTCGACCGAATGTCCGTCATCTTTCGCTTTCTTTGTGTTGACGTTCTAAACGAGGACTATGCTTAACTGCTCCTCAGATCTCTGCCGGTTAAATCCAGACAGCTAGCTAGACTATCTGTCCAATCTGAGTTTTCTGTTGCACGACTAAAACTTTCGAACTTACACGTTCCACCAAAACAAGTTCCTTCCTGGGGCTATTTGGCAGAGGCACCGTTGCTCTGTCCAGCGCATAGCGGCGCCCAAGAGGATTGTGATTGGTTTAAGAAATGCCAATAAACCAGAGCATGTTTTTCTCCCATCCGGGAATGCTGTGTGGACTTGCCAGACCCTCCTCCGCAGTGCTTTGGAGGAAGGTCTGGCAATGTGAGGCTATTGCTCCAGTGTTTTTGCACTACACCTTTCAGAGATCATCTGTCAAGCTCAGGTGTTTGTACATGGACTACTTTCCTTTGTCTGTTCATGCTAACTATTTATTTATTCTTCTTGTGTTTATTCCAAACTAACTGGACACATAAAACGCGTTGTGTGTAGAAGGCTTTAGACAGTAAGTGTGTAAAACAGAAAACAGCATTTATTATCTGAATATAGGCTGGACCATAGTTATTTGTAGGATTCCTGTCAAAGGCGCGCGTTGGAAATTCCCAGTTGTTGGATTGTAGTACAGAATTGGTGCATTCCATTGGTCCATTTAAAAAAAAAAAAGGTCTTCACCTCAACACTGAAGGATTCTCAAGTAACTGAAACTGTACATCAGAGCTGCAACGAGTAGTCAATTGATTAGTCTTTTGTTGAATCTGCAAATATTTTTGATGATCGACTAATCGTTTTTTTTTTTAAATGTCACTCCACCGCTGCAGATCAGCCTTCACTTTAATTCACAGGGCAGTCAAATGGCTTGGATAGATAAAAAAGGAGTGTGACTGACGTATGTTATGTGCCAAATTGTCAATATGAAAACATCCACTTTTCTGTAGGTTTGATTTATAACACAAACATTTTCCAAATGCACTAAGAAAAGATAAAATGCATAGAATGCTGGGTACTAAGGGTGTAAATCACACATTTTATCACGATATATTATATTGATTCTTTGGACAACGATCTATATATCGTACATATATATATATATATATGTGTATATATATATCTCTCAAGAATCATCAAATTTCATGGGATGTGTATCGATGACTTTTATATATTTTTTTACACACCGTGGTATCGACTTTGGTATTGTGTACTTTTGGTGGAATCAGTACCGACTACTAGATTTTTTTGTATTTGGACATCCCTAGGATGTAGTTTCAACAGGTTTGGATTTAAAAACAAGCTCAACTATCAGGTGCATGATATTAAGTGGCGATAGCAGATTATTCCACCGAGGCTAGGGAAGGTTAAAGCTTTATCCATGAAAATGTAGTCTATACAAGATCTAAGATTGCCTTCATTGTCCCACAGAGTGGGAGGTTTGTCTTGGGCTTTTCACCTATGCTGCTGCCATAAAAGACAATATTTCTCATTACAGCGATAGCGCATTCCTATTGGCTGTTCGTCAAATGAAAATGCCATGCGCAAGACGGAGAGATAATGTTGCTAATAGTTTAGCCATATGCTAACAGTTGCCAAAGGCTCAAGTCTGCAGCTAATTCAAGTTCAGGTTTACAGTATGTAGCTAGCTATAGCCTCAAATTACAGTATGTCATCTCCAAAATACTTTACAGGCCTACAAGTTTGCAACGAAAACAGGCAGCAAAACATTATTACGCTTCATACAGTAAGCGTGTGCTTTTCTAGTGGGAGGGGCTTAGGACAGAGAGAGGAGAGCTGCAGGTCTGCATTTTCAAATTCTGTCTCTTTTTTGTCGCCTTTCCAGAAAACTGCCTTAAAATGCTTTAAGGAGTGCCTTTAAGAGCGCCGCTGGGAATCAACCTAGATCTGACCAGTGCAAACAAACACCCTGAATCTGTGCCTTATTCATAATCTGTACATAATAAATTTCAGCCAACTATGTGAAAAGGCTTCACGATTGTAAGTTCTGCGCGTGTGATGCATACAGAGTCACATTAGCGCCAAGGAATAATCCCCAGTCTGTGTTCGATTCTACCAGAAGTCACTGACTGGACAAACTGGATGCACAGTCCGTCTTTCATTCTTTTTACGGCATCCGTCCTGGTGCTTGACTTACTGAGCAGTTAGAAACTGACATGATTGACTGAAATGTTGCCTCTTTGTCAGACTGTGTGTGTGTGTGTGTGTGTGTGTGTGTGTTTACCAGACTATAAATGTCTTCAGTTTGACGTCAGACGCTGGCTGCTGTGGAATGCTGCTCTCTTGCCAATCGGACAGTTATACACACACACACACACACACACACACACACACACACACACACACACACACAAGGGACAGTGTGTGTGTGTTGTAGTGGAAGGGGAGACACGTGCGTCACAGTGAAACACCAGAATATTTGTTTAGGTAATTTAGATCTGAGTGGCCACACACACACACACACACACACACACACACACACACACACACACACACTTATTTATCCCCAGCTTTCAGTTTTGGCTTCTTTTAACTGCTTTTTCCTAAAACAAACACAGTGACTGAGCTAGCTGAACGGTAGGGCTGCACAATTAATCGCAATTTTATCCAAATCGATGGCGATATTTGTTAAAGGCGTAATATGTGCCAAGTCATTCTGAATGAAGTATTGTGGTGCTGCAGAGATGTCCCCGGCCTACAAATTGTTTCCTACAGACTAAAGAAAAAAAAAGCTAGGAATCAAAATGACAATGAAATGGCCAAAAAATAATCTTAAAAAAAGAAAATACTTGCCGGTTATTCGCACACATGCTCCTAAATACATTTTACAATTCGCACACATCTATTTCTACTCGCAAATGCGAGTGAAAGGCTGGCACTGTCGAGCCGTGCAGTACATCCTTCTCTTTCTATGAGGTCAAAGGTCCGATGTCAAGGCTGCGACTAAAGACGGAAGATCTGGAATGATGAAATCTTTCCTGTCTCAATGCCGCCGAGCCGGGCTAATAGGCTTGGTCTAAGTGTGGATGTTGGTGTTTGATTGGCTTAGCGCCCACGTGGGACGCACAAGCAGAAAGGGAGTGCAAAAGGACAGGAGGTGACCATTCAGAACACCTTTGCGCAGAGACGTCATAGGTCACACTACACCGTAGATAATTCCTAATTCAATTTCCTCCTTGTTTCCCACTCACACCCACATTTCTCCTTCATCCGTCACTAAGAACTATACATTTAAAGGTGCAGTTAGGTAAGCCTTATAAAACTTTCTGTCATATTTGCTGAAACTGACCCTATGTTCCAGTAGAACTACATGAAGCAGGTCATTAAAAAAATAATAATCTGGCTCCTCTGGCACCACCTACAGCTACACAACAGTGAGATTTGCTAAAATCCCCTGCTCCCTGTTCAGATGCACCAATCAGGGCCAGGGGGGGTGTCTAACTCCGTGTCAATTGCTGCTCATGCCCACGCATTCATTCTCCCTTGTGGGGTGAACACAGCCCCTGTGTTGTCTCCTGAGATCGGGCTTTTTCACAGTGTATTCCAGCATTTAGCTTATATAAAAAACAGTAAATATAATAATAGAAACAGGAATGAAAAATGTTAAACCAAATGTTACACAAACCTACTACTACTACTACTACTACTACTACTACTACTACTACTACTAATAATAATAATAATAAATATTGCACATTAACTAATCGCATTCTTTTAAAAAATTCTCAGGAACCGTAAAGCTTCCATTTTGGGAGAATTTTTTTATTTTATTTTATTTTCCAGCTCAGGTGTTGTCTCATGTGGGGGCCGTTGTTTTTTCGTCTGTGTGGAAGTTCCAAATGAAAGAAGAACATAATCAAATGTGAAGTACGCTATGGTGTTTTTAAACCACTTCTTAATCTAATTTACAGAGCAATTACTGTATCGTGATATATACTATGATAGAAGATTTTGTCCATATTGCCCACCCCTATTATATTGTATTCCTTATCTTAACTTCGCACTACTTTTTGTGTTTAGATTCTCATTTTTGTTGTTACTTGTGTAATCCTTTTTTTCTTTTCTTTCTTATACATCTTTTATTAGCGTTGTTGGAGGGAACCTGAGACGACGGCCTCCCTGTAAATGCTGTGCACATGATAAAGAAAGCCCTTAAACCTTGAACCGTAGCTATCTGTGAGGCAGTGTGTTAACCTGTTGCAGCTGTTGCCTACCGTACACTAGAAGACTTTGAACAGACTTTGAGAAGACTGAAGTCTGACACCATCTCACATCTAAAGACAATCGCCTCACATCTAACAGGAAAGACTGGGGATCTAGATTAGAAATGAACAGAGCAGAGAGCAGAACAGAGCTGCTGTCGGCTGGCTGCGCTTGTGCTCGTTTACGCGTTGGTATCATTAAATGCGTTGCATTTCTCACAGAAAGGGGAAAAAAAAAAAAAAAAATGTACGCACCACGACTGATGCTGGTGAGTGGCTGTCTAACATTAAGGGCGCTATTTCAACGATCTAAGCGCACGGCGTGAAGCGCCTGGCGCAGGTGCGTTTAGGGCGTGTCCAAATCCACTTTTGCTAGTTCAACGGCGGAAAAAAAAGGGTCCGTGCGCCGGGCGCATAGTTCAAAAGGGTTGTACTTAGTGTCTTCATTAATTCATAGGTGTGTTTTGGGCGTCACATGCAGTAAACCAATCAGAGCGTCATCTCCCATTCCCTTTACAAGCCAGGCGCGTTTGGACCTCGGCGCATTGCTATTATGATGGCGGATTTGCACCGTCATATTTTTATTTCTAATCTTTTGCATGTATGTGTGCTGCTGCGCTTCCCTGTGTGTGTGTGTGTGTGTGTGTGTGTGTGTGTGTGTATTATGTGTGTGTGTTTTTGTGTGTGTGTGTAACAAGCATAGTTACGTATGCGCCGCCGAACCTAGGAGCATTTTACTAATGCGCTGTTAAAATAACAATGAAATGCTGCGCTGTTGACTTTAGATCAGGTTTTTGTTGGTCAATGGCGCGATCACTTCCCGCTGCCTCAAGATAGCAATACGCCCAGAATGCACCTGAACACACCTCCCTGTAAGACCAGCACGCACCATGGGCGCGGGTGCATTTGCTGTTAAAACGACGTTCTTAAACTAGCAAAGCCACGCTAGGGTCACTTTAGGGTCCTAAACGTCATAGAGGCTCGATAGGCAAATAGTGTTGTCATGGTATTGGTATTGGTACCTGTATCATTACATTACATGTCATTTAGCTGACGCTTTTATCCAAAGTGACTTACAATTGCTTTATATGTCAGAGGTCGCACCCCTCTGGAGCAATTGGTTGATGTACTGCATTGGGAATGGAACCTGGGTCTCCCACACCGAAGGCAGGTGTCATATCCACTGCGCCATCACCACCCCCGAAATGTTTGGAACGATACCCAGCCCTGGTCAACACATCTTCCGGTCTAATTATTTTCTCTCTCTCCCTATGCCTGTCTGTCCTGCAGTAGTGGAGGTGAAGAGCAGCCTCCCATCGGGCATGCAGAGCCCAGGAGGAACAGCAAGCGAGCAGAGAGGAGGAGGTGGAGAAGGGGGTGAGTGGGGTGGGGGGGGTCCGTGTTTCAAATAGGGGCTTTGATTTAGAGGGTTAATTGCCTTTCTTATATTGCACTGGAACTTTTAATCGTGTATTTTATACCTCTCTTCTTCTTCTATTTTAGCTGTTTTTATTAGGGATCGACTGGTACTGGTTTATAAAGGCGTAGTTAATAAAACCGATAACCGATATTTGGAACCGATATTCATATACAGTGAAAATGAAAATCTTGAAGTCAAAATTAAGATTTTGGAATGTTCCAAATTTCTTTAAATGCTTTAAGTAATTATTTAATAAATGAGAAACTTTCAACATAATTCCCAGTAGAAGAGAGTCAGATAGTGTTATGGGGGGGGGACACACACGACATTGTGGTGAGTGAAACCAAAGCAGAGGGCCAAAATTGAAGACTTTTTAATTAATTAACTTTATCGGTTAGCAGGCAAATAAAATGGCGATACAGATAATCAGCAAACCGAAAATCCGTTTATTCCTAGTTATTTTTTTAAAAGTATTTTTAACTGTTTTTAACCGCTCTTTATTGTTTTTTGTAAACTTTGAATTGCCTTGAATTTTTGACTAGTATCAAAATTCTAAGTAAAGTCATGAAAATTAAAACAAATAGAGAAGAACACACAGATACGGAAGAGGATTAGGGCCACATGTGAAAAATGTATTTGAGTTCTGAGTTTAAAGTCATAATTCGAAGAGTAAAGACAGAATTCTGAGGATAAGGAGTCAGACTTTTTTCTCAGAATTACTTCAGAATTCTATGTGGCACTAATCCTCTTCCATAGTTAGATACCTTTTTTAAAAATGCACTTACACGATTAGCAGTGTATTCAGGATGAGTAAAGTTGAGCTCTTGTCCATTGCTGCCTTTCCAGGTGGGGGTCCGGGAGAAGGCCCAGGAGCGGGAGGCGGAGGCGGGCCGGTGGATTTGCGGACGGAGCCCAGGGTGTGCTCTCTGTCGGCGGGCGCGGCGGCGGCGGCGGTGGACACAGCCATGAGGGAGCAGCAGCTCCAGCAGGAACTTGTGCTACTGAAACAGCAGCAGGAGCTCCAGAAACAGCTGCTGTTTGCCGAGTTCCAGAAAAAACACGAAGTGCTCACCAGACAACACGAGGTCCAGCTGCAGGAACACCTGAAGGTAGCTACACATACCCAGTAAGGCTGGGAAACAGCCATACGGCCGGCCGCCGCAGGGTAGTCCGTAGTCTGTGTTCCTTAACCCCCAATGTAGCGCAAGTAGACTTTATATTCCACAATTACTGTTTTCTATCAGATTACAAACAATTAGTTTTTTTGAAATGTCTCATCCTATATTGTCTTTAGAAGTGTATTATTCAAAAGACAGTCCTTCCTGAGTTTTTTTGTGATTGTTGCGGGCAAAAATCCTTGATTATGCGGCACGTTTTCTTAAAAAATTGCGATGGAATATGCGGGATATTTATGCAATTTTATGCGATGAAATTGCGGGAACTGGCAAAAATTGCGGTTTGATGAAAAAGAGAAAAAAAAGTGATTCCTCCAACACCCTGCTTTTCGATGATGTTCACGTCGCGTAATGACGTCACTTCATAACGTTCCCATGGCAACAGGGGAAAATGGCTGCTCTTGTGTGAAGTAAACGCAAATCTTTCAACTTTCTGCTAAGATATATGGGACTTTTTTGCAACGAAAATGCGGGGATTATGAAATCATGCAAGCCCCGCATATTTTGCGCGAAAATCGGCAATTTATGCGGCGAAAGTGCGGCGTATTTTAAAAGATGCGGCTCCCGCATAAATATGCCGACTTTGGCTGATTATGCATTGAATTATGCGATCGCATAATCGCGTTTTTCTGGAGGGACTGGAAAGACAATTGCAGCATTCAATACTATCGAATCGCAATACTTCTAGAATAGCATCGCAAAATCGAACCAGCACCCACGCACGGCGAAAGAATCGAATCGGGACAGAAGCACATCGTCCCAGCCCTAACCTGCTACATAGCGAGTGCCATCTCAGTAAAACGTGGATGTGTGTTTGTGCATGTGCATGTGTGTGTGTGTAAGCAACAACAGGAGCTTTTGGCGGCGAAGCGGCAGCAGGAGCTGGAGCAGAAGAGGAAACTGGAGCAGCAGAGGCACGAAGAGCAGGAGAAACATCGGCTGGAGCAGCAGCTGCTGCTGCTCCGGAACAAGGAGAAAGGCAAAGAGAGTGAGTGGGTCACACGGCGCTGCTGCTGCTATGTGCTAGCATCAGTGGTGGGAAGTGCATTCACTCAAGTACTGCACTTAAAAAAATAATTTCGAAGTACTTGCGTGGGGCTGCACAACACGTCTTTTTATCGTCATCGCAGTTTTAGCTGGCGCAATACACAGGCTGCGACATGTCGGTGAAAAAGACACTATTTTCTAGTGGTGCCTTTTCATATTCACTTCAGCGTCCAATAAGAGAATGTTGGAAATGATTTCCTTCAACAGTTCAACAAGCAATTTGTTGTATTTTAGGAGAATACTGAAAGCGACAGAATAAACAGAGTTAACACTTTAATATCTGTTTATGTATCGCAAGTAATAAACATGATTTGGATGGCTATTATACAGTTGCAGCTGATAATTATAATGCCTTTTTAATGGTTAATAAGTACTTTGTGAAGCATCTGTAAACATTATTTAGATATATCTAGCTAATACCAGTGCACAAATAATCGTTTTTATAGATCACCAATAAAAGTTAATTTAATTCATGTTAATTGATGCGCTAACCCACTTATAAACCATGTATAAACCATTAACTAATTCTTATAAGCATATACTGCAACTTTATAATAGCCGTCCAAGTCATTATAGATGAATGTTATTAACGTTGACAAAGTATTACGTATCAGTGAAATAACTAAAGTTGAATTAACTATCAACCAACGTTGCAGATTCTGATTAATACAAAATGTAATCAACAAATAAATATGTATTTTTATGAAGGAATATATTGATATATCCCTTTACAAGCTACCTGGCGGTATATAAACAAAGTAAAGTCAGCCCCTCTTTTACCAGCTGCACTGGTACACACACTAATTATAATTCAATAATACAATATATATGATTGTGAAATGGGTCATTCTGCCTAATGAGTGCTTTAACTTTTGGTACTTTAAGTATACTTTGATTCTAATTCTATTATACGTCTACTTAAGTAAGACTTTGGATGCCGGACTTTGAGTTCTACGCGGTGGCTTTGCTACTTTTACTTGAGTTAAAGATCGGAGTACTTCTTCCACCACTGACTGCCATGCTAGGCACACATAGGCTTAATTTACAGGGGGAAAAAAATCTATTATAATTTCCTTTACATAAATAAATGTAAAGGAAACCCCCAATGTTGAACCAAAAGTTAGGCCCTTGTGTGCACATGTTGTCTGTGTGAGAACCGTGACGTGCCCTGATTGCTGTCCTCCCTCTTTGATTGTGTTTCGGAAGGTGCAATTGCCAGCACAGAGGTGAAGCTGAAGCTGCAGGAGTTCCTTCTCAATAAGAAAGAGCCGGGCATCGGCGGACTGAACCATTCCTTCTCCCCAAAGTGCTGGTGAGTTCTGCAGAGACGGATCAGCCACATCACGTTTGCGTTTACATGCAGTTTAAAAACCCGATTTTTGAAACACTCTGGCCATTTTCGAAATCACCTACTGCATACTGCAGACGACTGCAGTAAGCAGTAGGCAGTAGCTATACTGCAGTTCATCAGCCGTATGTAGTATGAAACTGTTAAATTGTTTTATTCTGCAGTATGCTAGGCCAGGCTGAGCCTTTGAACAAGCTCTTAAAGCACTGGGCAACAACAACAACAACAAAAAAAACTCACACCACCATTGCAAATGAAAAATATAACTTATTGAGCTTTGCATTTTTTTGTTTGTTTACTTTATAAGATGCTGAAAATTTAAGAAACTGAAACTTAATTTATAACATCTTTATTTCTGTGAAATAATGAATTCAAAAGTAATGTATAGCGCAATTTTTTTTATTTATTTGAAATGTTCTGCTATATGAACGAAAGTGCCGCAACATTTGTTCTGCAAAGACTTAACATCAGCATTTTTTGTTTATACAGTAGCAGTTAAATAAAATATTTCGTGTAAATCTCAACTTAAACAATGTACAGTAATCACAGCAAATACAAAATTAAAGCTTATTGCCAATGCCAGGGCATTAATGTTATCCTGTTTATATGTATGTATGTATGTATGTATGTATGTATGTATGTACATTTGTTTGCGTCTCTTGCCCTTTGTTTATCTATACTTTCTTTTATTGATACTGATTTGCTGGTATCAATGGTGTGTATTGCATTTAGGTGATATTTCAGACTGGAAGTACTCCGGCGATAAGAAAATTCAACTTTGCAGTGGTTACAAATACAAATAACCGTCTGGAAGAACTTTAAAATGAAATGGCCATGTCAAACGTTCCGTACCCTTCTCCATGTTTATTGGTTTGTTTATCAGCCAGTTCTTTTCTTTTCCGCTTCCTGTAAGCGCGGCAGCAGTCAGCAACCGACTTTTACAAAAT
Source organism: Perca fluviatilis (assembly GCF_010015445.1). Classification (NCBI taxonomy): domain Eukaryota; kingdom Metazoa; phylum Chordata; class Actinopteri; order Perciformes; family Percidae; genus Perca; species Perca fluviatilis. Next base: position 29,467,927 of record NC_053126.1, on the reverse strand, counting down.
AAAAGTCTGTGAGCAACAGACTTTTACAATAATAAAAACTGAGTTAATGCACGATAAAAAATGTATGAGTTAACGCGACAATAACACGTTAACTTGCCCAGCCCTAGTAATTTAGTAATTTAGTAATTTATTTTCAAGACAGGTATCTCTCTGCCCTGTCAGTCGCTGCTCTCCCTCGCCGCTGCCTGCTCCGTGGCCGGTGTGTATGATTGACAGCCCGGTCAGCGAGCTTGTTGCGTTACGCTTGTGGAGCTTTATAACTCCGAAAAAGGGCCTCTGTCTGAGCTCTTGGCCCCCCATTCCCAAAAAGCCCAGTCTGCTCTGATTGGTCAGCTGGCCAAACTCTGTTGTGATTGGTCAACCAAAATCAAACAAGCCACTGGGTGGGCTGTGCTTGCTCAGGCAGCACCAATGGGCAGCACATATGGAAAAACCAGGCTGGCATTCTCAATCAGTGAGTACGTTTACATGCACACCAATATTCCACCATGATTCCGAATATGACAATATTCCGAATTTGATACAGGTCATGTAAACAGCATATTCCGGTTGGATATTCAGAATAAGGCCTTGTTCCAAATATAGCATTTTCCGATTAAGACGTGGGATATTCCGGTATTATTCGGGTTTTAGACGCATTCTTTGGACTTCACAATCTGGGTTTTTACCGTAGGCTTATGGTCAGCTCTCTGCATTGCTATGGTTGCTGTACACAAACCAACCACTTGGCTATCAACAGGTTTTTGGATATGCGCACACATCGCTACGCAGACCTTTTCAAGAAGCTGGTTGAAGGAATGACAGAGGGATGCTGTGTTCGCAAAGTCCAAACTTTGAAAAAATCGTATTTTGCACGGCTACATGTAAGCGGGAATATTAGTGGAATATTCACTCTCATTAGCCATGTAAACCGCTTAGTCAGAATATCGTCTTTTTCGGAAAATAAGGGCAAAAAACGTAATATTATGTGCATGCAAACGTAGTCAGGGACATCACCGATTGAGGAATTTCAAACAGGAATGTGGCCGAGGCGTTTCAGGCAGTTGAGAAAAAGTGCCGTCTGTGGGAAAGAAAGCTAAATTTTTTTCTGTACTTTTATACATCTATTACGTACCCAAAAAACGATATATAACATGGTAAAAGACCAACAAAAACAAAAAAAAGCATAATAGGGGCTCTTTAAGTAACCGGGGTATTCGTGCATGTATACACCTTAACCGGGGTGGGCTCGGCTACGCGTCTGCGTATGCTCCGTAGGTTATCACTGCCCATCCCCCACTCCGCTGCAGTGGTTTTTGACCAGGCAACAGAGGAGAGACGTCGGAAGCAACGGCGCCCAAACCAACAGCAACAACACGAGCTTTAAACCCTTAAACCCACGGAGGACTTCGCCATGGCACGTACTATCAAGAAGCTGGCGCTAAAAAGTCGTCCGTGTTCTCCCCGCTTTCCAAGTTGTTGTGATTTTGACAAAGCTCAACTGGGAGAAAAAGGCACTTTCTGACCAGTTTTACGTTGGCAGAGTGCCAGCTGCTGTACCAGAGGTGGAGTTAGGCTGCGTTCAGACCCCAAAAAAAAAGCAATCTGGCGATTTTCCGCAGGGTTGTGCAGCGGTGGGAGTGTCACTTAAATGGCCCATTTGTGTGACGTCCTGTTGTGTTACTAGATCTTGCCATTTCCGACCGCACTTGAAGGCAACTTCATTTCACGGGGGAAAGAGAGAAACAAAAAGAGAGCGAGACGGATGACTCTGCTTTGTCGTTTGGCAAAAGTCAGCTGTTCCACAAACTCCCGGGCAGTTCAGTGCTTGTGTGTTTGGCGTTTTGAAAACTTTCTCGCGGCGGCGATAGAGGCAGTGATGTTTCCTGTTTCCTGTTTCCTGTACAGGACTCTCACACCGCCTCAAAACACACACCCACAAGTCTGATCTCCGGTTACGTGACTGGGCCACCGCAGCCTGACGTTGGGTTGCGTTTCTTCAGAAGTTGAATCCGTCTCCACTTTTCGTCGCAGTCCACCGCTGTGTTTTTTTCCGTGTCCCCACCCCCCCACCCCCCTGCCGCAGCCACCGCCGCAGCCTAAACACACTACCCCCATTCACAATAAATGAAAAGACCTGTGTTTTTGGCCGCACCGTCTTGACGGCCGACCCAGGCTGTGTAAATGCACAATCTTCTGTATTATCAGTTACACAGTGATTGCAGTGAACTGGACTGTGTAAATGGTCAAATGTCTCTCAGTCACAGATCAGAGAGTGTGATTCCCTCCTCATCGCCTGACAGGACACTGAGCAGCTGATCTCTAGTTTGTGAGGCTTCAACAGTTTTGCAGTCTGACCTAAAGTCAAACAAGCTGCTTTAATACTCACTGAGAGTGTGTGAGTGGCTTTGTAAAGCAGGCCCGTATTTATGGACGTGTCCTACACTGCCTTCAGCAAGCAGGACGACCCCTAGGAGAGAGTGGGATGTCGCTGTTTTGTGGCACCCAGAGTGACGTAGAAATAATGATGGCGTGTCGTCGTCTTCAGTGGTTCTCTTCTTGACAGTTGCGCTTTGAAATATAAGACAGTGGTAATGAATGAACTGGAATTATACGGAGGTAACTTTCCATTATCTCTTATATACTACGTACAGTATATATGCAAGGATAGGATGACAGCATTAATTAAAACTCATGTTTCTTGAGAGATAAATGTAGCCTATATGTACTGTAACTAAAAAGAAGGCAATGCGACAGCAGTTTTACCAGCTAACTCTCACTTTCTCTCCTGTGTGTGTGTGTGTGTGTGTCTGTGTGTGTCTGTGTCTGTGTCTGTGTGTGTGTGTGTCTGTGTGTGTGTGTGCAGGGGAGCCCAGCACATCTCCCTGGAGCAGGGCTCTCCTCCGCAGAGTAACACTCCAGGAACTCCTCCCTCCTACAAACTGCCCCCACTGCTGGGAAACTACGAGGGCAAAGACGACTTCCCGCTCCGCAAGACAGGTAGGAGAGACACACACAGACAGAGGGAGGAAATGTGTGTGTGTGTGTGTGTGTGTGTGTATGCGTATCTGATTTGTCACTTGTAATGTAAAAGTAGGCTGACAAAGGATTTTGTGGAGGTGGAGTGTGGTGCTAGGTGTGTATGTGTGAGTCTGAGTAACAAGGGAAGAGGTAGCACGCACACAGGCACGCACGCACATTCCATTCAAGCCCTTGCCAAACCAGTTAACACAATGCTAATTAAGCCTATCACGGTGAGGGAAAGCTCTCTGTATTTCTCAGTATTCTGCACTCCAGCTAATTGGTTATCTAAGCCCTATCCTCAGTAAATGCAACACGTGGCACACTGCAATGGTAACGGTGACAGGTTTACTATTAAAAATGCAATGTCATTTCAGAATCAGGCAGTGCATTTCCATTTATTTTCCATAGTTCCATGTTAGTTTAGTTTACATGTTTTTGCACATGGAAAACACTGGAAATTTGGAAATAGTGTGCCACCAACTGTTTATCTGGATTTGTCCAACAAATATTCACGTTACAGTAGTGGATTAATTTGCCGGTGACGTCGAGTGGCGCAGTCTAGAAGGAACTCAGTCCTCCAAGTCAGCAGTTAAGCTGAGGGAGTCAATTAGTTCTAGGAAAGGGTCCCATGTCTCTAGTGAGGTCGAGATAGAGCCTCTGAGTGATCTAAGCTTCTCAAGCTTCAAATTGTTGAGCGCCTCTTCAATCCAACGTAGGTTGTAGGGGGGGCGGGAGAGCCTCTAGTGTTGTGGGAAGACTGTGGGCCAGGCGCGAGCCCTGTCTGATCTAGCGAGATAATGGAGGGCATCACCAGTTGAGTGCAAGAACCTTTGAGAGAATTTTGAGGTCCACATTGAGGAGTGAGTTTGGTCCGTAGCTGCCGCAAAGCAGGGGATCTTTCCCCTTCTTAAGAATTATGGAGATAGTGGCCTTCGACAGGGTGTCCGGCAGGCCACGGTGCCGAAATGCCTCCTTGAACCTCGGCAGCAGTTATAAGACCACCCAAGTCATTCGTGGTTTCAACGTCTATTTGGGGGAAGGTTATATCATTAAGCGTGTCATCTGCAATGGGAGGGCAATCGGAGGCATACAGTTCAGCACAGAATTTAGCAAATATTTCATCAATGTTGACAGGGCCAGTGTGTCTCTGGCCTGAGTTAGCTCTCACAGCAGGAATTAGCCGTGAGGTTGAAAGTTAAAGACGAATAGGGTGGGAGCGTGGAAAAATGCGACTACTCATCACACACTACAATACACTATACACCCTTGCAGGGCTGTAGTCAAGACCACCTTTGTCGAGTCCAAGACAAGTCCAAGACCACGACTAGTCGAGTCCAAGTCAAGACCAAGTCCAGAGAGGTTCGAGTCCAAGACAAGACCGAGTCCAAAAAGGTTCAGGTCCGAGTCAGCACCGAGTCCAGGACAGGAAAAAAAGAGTCTAATGCGTCCATGACATTATCAGTCATTTGGGGTTATTATTTGTTGATTTAAAAGCAAAAACAGTGTCACAACACCCAGGATTTTTAAGTAAAGACAGAATGATGATATATGGTGATACCTCATAATAACAGTTAGATGTATGTAATCAATGTATTCTGCAAATATCTTTATGTAAAAAGAAAAATAGATTACAATCCAAATATAAAAACATAATGGAATGTATTGAAGTAAGGCTAACAGTAATATTTATTCTCCTTTGGATGGACTTTTCTAATTATATCTGAGTCAGCACACATGTAGACTAGGAATCATTTACTCCCCCCTCCTGTTTTGCTCTTTTGTTGTTAATGTAGGCCTATTAATAAACCCCTGGACTGTAATATTTCAGATGTGTTTGAGCAATGTCCAAAACTTTGTGCACACTCAAAATACAGTATATCTGTGTTCTCTGTGATTTGGAGGAGTCGTGATTTTGAGAAAAATAAAGTTTAATAGGCTATTACAAGAATAAAGTCACTGTATTTCAGAAATCTACCTGCACCATAGTCTGCTGTGCATTACGTGATTGCTGTAGATCTCAGACCTTCTGACAGACACAGAGCCCTGTTTGGGTGTCTGAATGAGACAAAGAGTTTAGCTAGAGAAGTGGCCGTACGCTGCTCTACATCGGAGGTGGAAAACCGAATCTACTGCAGAAATACACGGAGCACAAACGCAACACATCTACCGCAGCATGTCAACAGTAGAGCGCATCCGTTATAACCTGAGGCTGCGCTGCATTTTACAGAGTGGACACCAAGAGACGCACAGGTCTGCTTCAGAGCTCCGTGTGGTTGAGTCTGAACCGTAGACTGGAAACGTCACGTCACAGGAACTTTAAACTAAATCATTAGTATTGCGCTCCTTAACTTTGTGTTGATGGCATCAATGTATTACACTGATTTGGCGAGGATTCCTCCGAAAACTTCACCCGGCTTTAACAGCTTTCCTCACGTAGAGGCGGTTGCTAGGTGATAGCAACCAACACAACATGGTCGGACCCCGACGTAGCTGCCCGTTGTATTCGCGTCCGGAAAAATAAACTGGACAAAGTTACATTCGGGGCTACACTCAAAACATTCGGGGCGCAAAATCGGCTGACGCCGCTCCTCCTAAAACCGGGACATTTTAGCGTCTAACGCTTTTGTCGGCGACATTAACTTCAAAATCGGGACTGTCCGGTCAAACCGGGACGTATGGTCACCCTAATTATGTTCCTAGTAAACAAACATAGGTGGCGGCGAAAACTATATATGGGAACATAGTAAAGAGTAAAGACACCTGGATTCGGTCGAGACCAAAAGCCATATTTGGCAAGACCATGTGGCCGAGACCGAGACAAGTCCGAGTCCGAATACCAGCGAGTCCGAGACAAGTCCGAGACCGTAGAAAAACGGACTCGAGTCCGGACTCAAGACCAGACTCGAGTACTACAGCCCTGCACCCTTGGGTATGATCAGGCCAGCTGGGCGACTAGCTCATTTTGAATGATTTAAGGCTTTTATGGCTTGTGGTACGAAAGAGAATTTGGATCTGTTCTTGGTCAGAAGGGGTAGGCAGAAATGACGCATAGATGGCAGTAGTTTAAATATAGTATCGCGATACTATGCTGTATCCATTTTTTATTTTTTTTACCCCGCCCCTATAAACTTTGCGGTCCTTGATTTTATACAGGAGACAGACAGGAGTAGACAAAAGCGGGCGTCTTATTTCTAGTCTTTTGGTTGAAATGACAACTGTCCCTGGCAGACTTTATCAGCTGTAGCTAGCTAGCATATTAAGCTTATGGTCGCGTCATGAGGTGGTTTAAAATGTTGTCACTTGATGGCTGCGTACCTGATGTTGTGCTACAAGACTGAGGCTCTTTAAGCTGCACTTATGCAAATCCGATGAACTGCGCTTTGGCTATTCTTTTTGGGGCTGTAGTTCTGTAGTCTTGACAATTTCTGCTGAAATGAAGAATTGTGGTGTCATGCTTATTAAATATCCTCCCATGTGTCCCGGGATACTGTGTTTGCGCCCCTGCAGCCTTTCACATGATCAATATGTATGGATTTATACCATAAATGTAAAATATTAAAGGGGTGATAGAATGATTATATAGGGTATTTCACACTGTTCCTTATGGTCTCCTAATGGGGTATGTAACATTAGTTGGGCTGAAAATGGCCTGGTTGATATTTTATTGGCCCTTATGCATCCCTGTGTTTTGGCCCTATTTGTAACAAGAGCTTTTCTTCCAAATATGGTATGGTATGAATATTGATGAGCTGCGCGCTTGGTTGAGCCTTAGCCCTTACACACACATAGAGACGCCGCTGATTGGTTGAGCGACTCGCCATACAACAGGTGTGCTATTGGTTACTCCATACACAGACATTAAAACGACAGAATCTCTCCAACACGCAATGTTCCTCAAATACTCGAGACTTTATGCGAAATCACGATATAACTCAAATATGGGCGTTTACAAAATGGAGGCAATTGCAAATTGGTAATACTGTGGCGGAGTCAGCTGCCTGTGTAGCTGCCCTGGCCTGCCTTCCTCCACAACCCGGCTTGCTGTGAGCTCAATTGGCGAACGCTGCTGCAGCCCACAGCACCTTACCAGCAGTACCGTTTGGCTGGTGGACTACTACCACGCCGCGCTGACAAAGCCCAGGCCTGCACCTCTCTCCTGCTAGCTACCCGTGTGTGAAGCGTCAGCGAGCTTTTACACCCTCTACCACTTCACATCTACTTACTCCCTTTACTTATCTTAGTATCCTATTCCCACGTCGCTGCCCTCAACTCTTTTTCCGGTCTTTTGAGGCAGCCTGCTCCCCTTCGTTGTCCCCTGCGTGTCGCCCGTCTAACGAGAGTTGCAGGCCTGGAGCCGTCACAGCGGGTGGTGTTCACCCACGACCGGTGGGTGCTGTGGGCCCCCCGACCGGGACACACCCACCCATTCCCCCCGCCTCCCCCGGGACGCCCCCCGCATTCCATTTAAAGGATTTGTGCAAAATCCCTTCATGCTCATGTTCGAGTCTGGCTCAGTCAGATATGTCACTGTCATGTCATTTCGCTGTCCCGATCCCACATAGTCAAAGGGTAAGCTATGACAGAACAGCCAGGTCTTCCTGGATTCAGGACTGCTGGATACTGTTAAGGCAGCTTGAACCGATATATCCTGCACGCTTCTCCTCCTCCTGCTCCTCGTTCTTCACCTTGGCCTTTTAGATTAAAACTACCTTAGAATACACATGCCGTGGCTGCTCATCCACCAATTAAACCAGCCAGCCAGAAGGTAACGTAGGATTAGCAGAAAGCCTGTGCTCCTCTATCCGCCCCTAACAACGTCTCCTGTTGGCAAATCACCAGACAACCTTAAAATAACCCCATGAAATACTCTGCCAAACAAAACACTACTCGCAACACGATGAAACAAATAACACAAGATTAAAAAAAAAAAAAACTCAAAATTAACAATACAGAAAAACTACTACATTGACATGAAAGGTATATATTTTTTTTTATATCTTCCAAACAAGACTGTACTATGTTGATCCATGCCAGGGATCATGGATTTTTTATTTTGTTTTTTTAGCACCAAGCTGAGCCATTTTCATTCCTCCTCTCTCCCTAAACCGCAGTCTCAGAGCCCAACCTGAAGGTGCGTTCACGGCTGAAGCAGAAGGTGGCAGAGAGGCGGAGCTCTCCGCTCCTTCGCAGGAAGGATGGGACCGTTATCAGCACCTTTAAGAAGAGAGCCGTAGAGATATCAGGTGAACACACACACACACACACACACATACACGCCATCGCAATGTCAAGCTGCCATCGTAAATAAGAACTTGTTCTTAATTACTTGCCTGTAAAAATAAAGGCAAAATAAAATGTTATTAATTAACAATGTTTTTCATTCTAAAAGAAATAGAAAGAAAATAGACGGGAAAAACTCCGCAATAGTGTGTTCAGTGTGTGTAATGTGTAAACTCACCGTATATAAATCTATTCTAATAATACTGTACATGAGACATGAATTAACCTGAAGATGAATTCCTCTCCCTCTCTCTTTTACTGTGTGTGTGTGTGTGTGTGTGTCTGTGTCTCTCGACCAGTCTCCTCTCTCTGTAGTAGCGCTCCAGGTTCAGGTCCCAGCAGCCCCAACAGTTCCAACTCGGCAATCTCCAATGGCAACACAGGGTCGGTCCCCAACATACAGACTGAGGTACAAACGCACACAAACGATTTCCTTTTTTTAGTCTTCACCACATATATTATGTAAGTCTGCACAGACATGGATGTAAACTGCCACTTGACTGGACGCGTATGGACATTTAAAAACACAGAGGCCCAAGAAAAATGGCTAAACCACCGGTGGAATTTGTGGACAGATGATGAAGACCTCTGTCTCACTTTACTAATTCTTTTTGGGCATACGTTTGGCATCCTTAAATATATATCAACTGAAACTGGTCTAGGTTGAATGATGGCACGCTTGAAGGAGGATGGGGCATAACTCACTTTGGAGGTCTTTATTATGGGTCTAACTGTAATCCAACTAATCAAATAACTTCCTTAAGAACGCAATGTGGAAGTACAGTATAGCCGGTAAGCAAGACTCAGAATTTAAGTGCTGCACAGGAACATCATTTCTGGGAAATGGTCTTCCCACTTGTAATTTAACAGGGAAACTGAGGCTTGTAAATGCCAGCTCACAAGCATCATCATTAATTCCAATATGTGCAGGTTAGCTTTTATATGAGGAGTGAAGTCTGAAATGTGGAGTGTAAACATGAAGTGGGATGAAAAGGCTGGACAACTTTGATTATTAGCAGATGTGTTTGAGAGGGATAAGAGCTAGTGTTTTATCAGATCACCTTCTCAATCACTGCTAGGACTCCACACAGCAAGACACAACTAACCAGTCTGCCTGTGTGCCTGTCTGTCTGTCTGTCTGTCCGTCCGTCTGTCTGCAGCTGAGATCTCTTCATCAGACGCTGGGGGCTGATGGGACATTAAGTCCTCTGAATCTCTACACCTCGCCCTCCTTGCCGAATATCTCCTTGGGGCTCCCTGCCAACACACACATCACGGTGGGTCAACACAACGCAACACAACACACACACACACATACACACACACACACACACACACACACCTACACCAGGGGTCTGCAACCTGCGCCCCTCGCAAGTGGCTACCTGTGTCTTTCATAAAAAGTGATAAATAATGGTTATTTTCTCAACATTTTAGTTTTCATTCATCATAATTGTAGGCCTAAAGTCATTCAAACATTTTCCATTCAGGCGACATAACATTTCAGTCAAACCAAGCCAGTGAGTCATTGCGGGCTTGAGTTTTCAAAATCCAAAGAATTTTATTAAAAGACATTTACAGAACATGCACACTGCAAAGTAGAGAGCGATTTTTGAACTGCTGCAGAATCCAGAGCAAATGTACAGTTAAGAATTGGATCAAATGGTCAAAAATGACAACAAACATCACAATTGCTAATTTGGATTCATTAGGCTGTTACCCTCAAGGCTCAAATATGTTTTGCGGCTCCAGACAGATTATTTTATTTTTTTTCATGGCTCTTTTGATATTAAAGGTTGCTGACTCCTGACCTACAGAAAAACATAGGCACACAATACCGCATACTGTAAATATCCAACACTAGCTCCTATAGAAAACATTAAGTCTTCTCAGTAGATACAATGTAGGGTTACTGCTTCTATTCTCTCTGTCCTCAGTGGGCGGGACACTTCCCACTTAGCCCTTAGTTACTGTTGCAAATTCATGGCATATTCACCACTCAGAGTTTTCAGTCATTTTTTTAAACTTTAGTTTATAGTATTTTACCCAGAACTACACAGGTCAGGCTTCACATTTCTCGGCTGGAATGATCCTTTTTACTAGTTGATTTTATCAACACACTAATGGTTGTGTGGTGGTTACCTAGACTTGTCTGTGTGGTAACTTTGGTTATGCCCCCCCGCCCCACCCCCCTTCTCTACAGCCCTCCCAGGCACTGTCTAACCAGCAAGAGGCTGAGCGGCAAGCCATCCAATCACTGCGAGGGGGCGGAGCTCTAACAGGGAAGTTTCTCTCCACATCGTCCCTACCTGCAGGTAAGCTTTACCATAGCTCAGCATTTAAGTTATTTTGCTTTAATTATTATATTATTATTATTAATTTGCACTGTCCCCTTCTTAAGTTAACTGAATTGAATTAATAATGTTGTTTTTTTTGCAGGGGTGGGCCATGAGGTAGAGACATCGCCCCCCACCTCTCATTCTGCCCATTCCTCGTTGTTGCAACATGTACTACTGCTGGAGCAGGCCAGACAACAGACTGCAATGCTAGCTGGTACACACACACACACACACACACACACACACACACACACACACACACACACACACACACACACACACAGACACACAGACAGACAGACAGACAGTGTTCCGCTGTATGCTCTTAATTTTCATAATTTTCATAATTTCGATAAATATTACTTCATGTCAATGTGAATTATACTTCAAGAAATGATCATGAAAGAAAGACAACATTGGGCAAAGCAATATTGTTATGTGTTTTAAATGACCTACTCCTTAAAAAGCTAATAAACCCGGAGCAAAATGATCTTCTTGAGCCTTTAGATCATTTGTGTGACGTTGACCTGACATGTCCTCAGTATGTCTGGATGCAAAGGGACATCACTTGCCAAGCTCATTATTGACAGGTCCAACCTGACTAGATTTCTTAAGTGTTGGGTTAAGGAGGATGCAAACATTAATGTCAATTTACCCGAGCCATTTTTGGGCACTAAGCCTAAGCCGAATGAATGTAACTAAAAGACTTTTCTCAGATCTAAGTTTTATCTTTAGGCTTTTTGAGTGTTATTTATTCATTATCTGCTCTAGCTTTTCCAACGTTTTAGACACAGACATTGTAATAATTATGGTCCAAAACAATGTGAAAAAGAGACCCAAAACTACCAAAAAGGGACACAAACCGACTACAAAGAGATGCCAAGTGACCACAGAGACCCAAAAACAATTCCAAAGAAAACAAAAATGACCAAAAAGAGAAAACGCGACTACAAAGAGACGCAAAATGTGTGGAGAAATGTTTGTATTGAAGAATGCCACATTTTCTTGAGGAATGAACCCCCCCCCTCTCCAAATACGCACACCTAAGTCTTTCACAAAGTATGGGTACTGGATAAATCCAAAGCACCTGTAATCTTTATTTAAGCTATCATGTTTGTTTTAGTGATATAAATGCAACAAATGGGGATCCTAGCATACATGGCTCAGTAAGCCTCACACACACACACACACATATGCATGCACACACACACACACACAAACACACACACACACACACACACACACACACACACGCACAACTACACGGTAGTGTCCACCCATAGTATCCAACCCATTTCTCTTTCTGCTATGACCCTCCACCCACTTAGTCCCCATGTACAGCCAGTCGCCGCTGGTTACGGCGGAGAGAGGCGTGCCCAGCAGCATGCGGGCCGTCAACAAGTTGCCTCGCCATCGGCCGCTGGCTCGGACCCAGAGTGCACCTCTGCCCCAGTCCCCCCAGGCCCTGCAGCAGCTGGTGGTCCAGCAGCAACACCAGCACTTCCTGGAGAAACACTACAAGGTACAGTACATGTTGATAGGGCTGCTCGGTTATGGAAAACTAAAAATCATAATCACAGACGTTTTTGGTGGACACGATTGCTCCTTGACTTTTTGGAAAGTTTTTGCATTGATAGAACTTAAAAAAAAGTAAAACAGTGACACAAATCAACAGTGAAAACATCTGTTCTGTGAAGTTTCCCCTTAATACTTTTCCCGTTGAAGTTTTACACCTCCCCTTCGGATTATTGGATAATTGCACAGCTTCTACGTTCACACACACAAACGCACACACTTTCACACATGCACACGTTCACGCACTAACATCTCCTTGTGTGTGCAGATGCTATCCAAGGGGACGGAGCTTCCCAGGCCGCCGCCCACCCACCCGGAGGAGACAGAGGAGGAGCTAACAGAGACCAATGACATGCAGGAGGACGACGAAGGGGCGAGCCTTCACAGGTGGGGAGAAAAAATGACACTGCATTGTTTTGAAGATTATTTTTAGGGCATTTTCTGCCTTTAATGGATAGGACATAGATATGAGAGGTGGGGGAGGGGGAAGACATGCAGGAAATTGTCACAGGTCGGACTCGAACCCTGGACCTTCCGCGTCGAGGAATAAACCTCTATATGTGTGTGTATATGTGTGCCTGCTCTACCCACTGAGCTAACCCGGCCACTGTTTGCATTTCTTTTAAACCAAGCACAATCGCCTTGGGCGGCGCTAAACTCCGGACGCAACGGCGGCGGCTCTGCAAAATAGTCTCGGGGAAGGAACTTGTTTTGGTGGAACATTTGCACGGCGCAAAAGAAAACGCCACATGCAGTATTCACACAATACAGCAACGTGAGCTATTTCAATCAGCTGGATATTGGTTATTTGCTCTTACCAGTGTATCGCTGTGTGTATTTCGTCAAATCCCCGCCAATCGGTCCTAAACGTCCCAGTTAGAGAGGAAATGCTGTAAACATATTCTCGGTAAATCTTTACAATCGTTCCCCGAAACAACCAAGCAGGCCTGCCTGGTTGCACCATCCAAATTTTCTTCAAAACTTGCCATTTTCAGCGTGTAGCTCGCTAGCTCCAAATCAGCTGTCGTTTCCCGATAACAAACACAGTTTGGCAAGGCGAGGGACAACCAGCGGCGCCGGATTTTCCGGCGATCATCCAGTAAATGAACGGTCGTCGATCTAGACTAATGACAGATTCACGTTTTGGATTCTATCCTATTTGCTACGTACTTAATTGTAAACGTCTGCATGTTGTCTTTAAGTCTTCCGTGTTATTCGTACCAAATGCAGGCTTCAGAAGGAGGGCTCAGACGACAGCACGCCCTCCTCGGAGCACGCCGTTGTGCACGTCAAGGGCGAGGAGGAGCACGGAGGCATGCGCGTGAAGGGGGAGAGTACGGAGAGCGAGCTGGATGAAGAGGAAGAGGAAGACGAGCTCATCCAGCTGAGGGAGTGCGACGAAGAGGAGAGGGGGAGCTACACGCAGGTTTGTGTGTGAACGCAGCGCTTCTCTCTGAATGGGCTTTGTTTTTTTCTTTGTTTTTTTTTTACTGAAAAAAAGTCCCAGTGTTTCTCAACAGCTCCACCCACTCACTCACACCTGCTGATATTCTAAGATAGTCATTTGAAATAGTGAGCCAAAAGTAAAAGAAATGGTTGAAAAGCTTCTGCCTCTCCAAGGCGTATTAGTACGACTTCAAAGAAATCCTTACTTAAACTTAAATGTTAACAATTGTAAGACTGACAAATCAATCAAATTTGAGTCTTTAAAAAGTCTTAAATTAGCTCAAGTACTGTGTCTAGGTCTTGCATAATTTTAAACAGGTCTTAAAGGAGAATTCCGGTCGATTTCAACACGTAGCTCTGTTGTTGGAGCGCTGTCAGTAGCGAGAAAAACGTCGTGTCATCCTCCTGCTACAGTTTGCACCCAGGAGGCTGAAACAGGGCAAGTTTTAAACGTGCTTTTAGCCTCTTAACATTCGAAATGTCATTACAAGTGCCTACCCATGTGAAGTGATTTTCTGAGTGAACACAGTGAATATGGGGGGGCGGCTGTGGCTAAGTGGTAGAGAGGTCGCCTGTCAATCGGAAGGTTGGTGGTTCGATCCCTGACCCTGCAGTTCCATGCCGAAGTGTCCTTGGGCAAGACACTGAACCCCGAGTTACCCCCGATGCTGCGCCATCGGAGTGTAAATGTGTGTGAATGTTTACCTGATGAGCAGGTGGCACCTGTGAATGGTGAGTGGTTCCTGTACTATGTTAAAGCGCTTTGAGCGCTTTGCATAAACGTTGTGCTGATTCATACCTCTGTTTAGTTCCGGTGTTGAGACGGCAGTAAGACGAGTGCTTAGGGACCGTCTACAAACTACAACACAGAAAAGAGATACAACAAAAAATATTTATTAATTTAATGATGAAATAAGGTATTGTCTCCAAACTTACCTCAATTATAAATCATCTCCTGCTAGTTGTTAGCCTAGAAATCTAGACGCACCCTAGTGGAAGCAAATTTATTTTGTAGCCGGGGGGGGTCTAGGCACTCTCTCTGTTGGCTTGCGAGCTGGAAAAACCAAATTCTGGTCAGGCCAATCACATCGTGCATAGAGTCGGTGGGCGGGGCTTATGGCTGCTGCTGCTGGTAACAGCGGTCTTCTGGAAGACTTGGAGTTAAGCTTTTCTTTGAGAAAAGAACAAAGAACGGCACAGAAATCATTCTTAAAAAAGGAAGATGTATTCAGAGTTTTTCCAACCGGATACGGCAAAAGTTGAATCTATCAACTAGCTCTGCTACCTTCTTCGTTGCTCTGCCTGGTTGTAGTGCTATCCTATTACGTGCAGTGAGTGTACTTAATTGTACTAATCATTAAAAAATAAGCATGTGCCTATTTTTGAAAATATTTTTGTTGTATCTCTTTTCGGTGTTGTAGTTTGTAGACGGTCCCTCGTCTTACTGCCGTCTCAACACCGGAACTAAACAGACGTGTGAATTAGCACAACGTTTATGCATTTCTTTCACATCTACTGCAGTCAGTTTCACGGTGTTCAATCGGGAGGAATCACTTCACATGGGTAGGAACTTTTAATGACATTTCGAATGTTAAGAGGCTAAAAGCACGTTTAAAACTTGCCCTGTTTCAGCCTCCTGGGTGCAAACTGTAGCAGGAGGATGACACGTTGTAGGCAGCACCGATTGTTTTCGTTTTTCTCGCTACTGACAGCGCTCCAAATTTACAAACAACAAATCAACCGGAATTCTCCTTTTTAATTTTCCTACCTCCAATGCTCATTGAAATGCTCCCGCAGCGCTTCAGAAAGTTTTTTTTTTTCTTCTCTTTTTGACTCTGTGGTGTTGTAGTTCTTTCTTTTGTAGTCTAAATATACTGTAATTTGCTGCATACGACGACAAATGAGACCAACGTGCAACTTATATTGCAGCCAATCAGCTTGCGTCTTTTTTGGCGCGAGGCTCTTTCGGATTTGTACCACAGACATAAAAACGGTTCAGTTTCAATATTAATTTAGGGCTTTGTTAAAGCCAGTTGCATTTGAAGCCTACTACTTCCTACGCAAGAAAACAATTCAACTAAAATTTCGGTGTATGGCCAAAAAAAACAACAACATCTAACTGCTGTGAAGGGTCAAACCACAGCCATTAGCCAGTTCTGCCAAGTATCGTATTGATGTCATGATATAGGTCTTAAAGGTGCAGTAGGT
This sequence comes from Perca fluviatilis, assembly GCF_010015445.1. Taxonomy (NCBI): domain Eukaryota; kingdom Metazoa; phylum Chordata; class Actinopteri; order Perciformes; family Percidae; genus Perca; species Perca fluviatilis. The sequence goes on along the minus strand of NC_053126.1, from coordinate 29,452,076 downwards.
AAGACATCAAACTAACCTTCTGTCATATTTGCTGAAACTGACCCTATGTTCCAGTAGAACTACATGAAGCAGGTCATTAAAAAAGAAATCCGCCTCCTCTGGCACCCCCTACAGCCTGTAGTGTGATTTGCAAAAATCCACCGCTCCCTGTTCAGATGCACCAATCAGGGCCGGGGGTCTAACTGCATGTCAATCACTGCTCATGCACACGCATTCAGTCTCCCTTGTGGGGGGGAGGGGCTTAGGAGACCATTGTGGGCTTTAGCGGAAAAGGGGTTATTATGGTCTTAAAAAGTCTTAAATTTGACTTGATGAAACCTGTAGAAACCCTGTAGCAGCTACTTAAAAATCAGTTCAAATGAACGCATTTAGAACATGATGGGTGGGGTCGATTTAGGGGCCCGTCAGATTGGAATGTTGGGGTACGTCAGTTTAAAAAAAAAAAAGATAGGAAAGCACTGCTGTAAGGTCTCAGGCCAGTCTTCATCTCAGGACATTTTGGTTACGCAGAATCATCCCACAGAGGGATGAGTCACACAAATGCATCATCAGCCGACCTCTCGCTGTTTTCTGTTTCACTGTGTTTTGCTCTGTTACAGATGTTGTTCTGTGTTAGCGATCTGACTCATCAACGGTTGGACTGTTACTTAAGTCCAAACCTTGAAATGGCTTCAGGTGTTTTTTTTTTCCACCCTCGCACCATTTCTCCCCCCCCATAGAAATCCTGAGCTGCATTGTGTTTGCCTATCACTGGGGTTTCTGTTACTGTGCTCTGCTCCCTTCTTCAGAGGAACAGCACTGGAAATGTACTTCCGTTGATCAGGAATACTTTGTGGATAATGTAGGCAATAAGGAGAAAAAAAAATGGAATGCATATCTCTTGTTCTGCTGCATCGATTTGAATCCTTCTTTTTTTTTTTTTTTTAACTGTCCATTACAAGACCAACAATGTTCTAGTAATGCATTGCTAAAAGGAGTCCTCTTTTAACCCTTGTGTTGTTTTCAAAGTTTTTAATACCAGACATATGGGTTTCTTTTAACCAAATTGCCCAAAAATGACATGGATGTACGTTGTAGATAGATAGATAGACATTTATTGATCCTTTCGGAAATTCATCTTGCACCATACAGCTCATTAGACCGACAGACAGACCGACAGACAGACAGACAACAGACCACAGACAACAACAGGACCACTAAACCCATTCAATTTTGGGTGTTTTATTTAGTTTTGGGTGTTTTATTCAATTCTTTTTACAAAAATGTTTAAATTGTTTCGAAACCGTATCCTGACTAAACTTTTACAGTCTGTGATCCACTCACCATCCTCTAATCTTAACTAATAGTCAAACTAATTCATAATTTCTGCTTTTTTTTTAACTCAAAAATGTGGTATAATGCCATATAAATTAGGTTTATTGACCATGATTTTTATTTATTTTCAAGTGTTGAAAAAAAGCGTCAAAAGCATTGTAAAAAAAGGGACAAAAAGGTCGAAAAAAAGTGCCCAGGAAGGACAACCAGTTGATGGTCGACGGGAAGGCAGCACGAGGGTTAAAGATCAGCAGGAGTGCTGACAGAGATGTCTCCCACACATAGCCTACACGCTTCAATGCTTCTTTTTTCTTTCTCCTGCCTCCTCACGCCCAAATAGACCGCTCTGACCCGTGTTCACTGTGGGGGGGGGGGAGGGGCGTTTGTGCTTCAGGATGAATGGATCAGTCTGTATAACTGAATGATTTTATTTCAAGTACAGGATGAGTCATTAAAAGAAAAGCTTTGACATTTTACAGAAACAGAAAAGGGTGGGATTTGAATATAAATGAATTGCACATTTCATTTTGTGTGACGTGTGTGTGTGTGTGTGTATATATATATATATATATATATATATATATATATATATATATATATATACATACATGCATACATGCATACATGCATACATGCATGCATGCATGTATGTATGTGTGTGTATATATATATACATATACATGTATTATATACGGTATGAGAGAGCCTCGCCGCTGGGTGTCCACTGGAACTTGAGCAGCAGCAAACACACAAGACTGACACACACACACAATTGCTGACGCTTCAGTGACATCACCAGCTGGTGACTCAACCACTGGACTCGTTGCTGTGTGTCTTCCTGTACGTCTGTATGTCTTGAAGAGTGTGTGTTTAGTGTCCACCCACACATGATGAGTCATACAGTTCGCAGCAGGGAGCACAGCAACACTCCCTATATATAGACACTACAGAATGTGTGTGTGTGTGTGTGTGTGTGTGTGTGTGTGTGTGTGTGTGTGTGTGTGTGTGTGTGTGTTTTTTGTTTTGTGTGTGTGTGTGTGTGTGTGTGTGTGTGTGTGTGTGTGTGTGTGAGAGAGAGAGTTTGTCTGCAGAATTTGAACAAACCTTAAAATCACTCTTTCAGGTTGATGATCAGTCAAGTTTTCAGGAAAAGTTCCATGAGAACTAAACACAAATGTAATAGTTGTCGTCATGGTCCGATAAAGTGTTATCAATCAAACGATCGGTCTGTTAAATCAGTCAGTATGTGTGTTGCCATGTTTTTATGGGCTGATGTTTATGAACATTTAGAAATGTAGTCATTGCGCTGTGTGTGTGTGTGTGCGTGTGTGTGTGTGTATGATGATGATGATGATGATGATGATGATGATGGGGAGAGAGGGAAGGGGTGTTTGTGTTAAGTATGCTGCCCTGTTTTCAACAAGCACACACACACACACACACACACACACACACACACACACATACACACACCTCCACCTCCATTGCAGTGAATGGACTGATCCCGGATTCATCCTGCTATGAATCACAACTTTTTTTTTTTTTTTTTTTCTCTCCCTCCCTCTCCCTTCCCATCAGGCCTTGCAGCAGCTGGGTGTGTTCCAGTCCTTGTTGCCCCATAGACCTCTGGGAAGAGCGCAGTCGTCCCCTGCAGCCACTGTCAATCCCATCAAGCACCTCTTCACCACAGGTCAGTGTGTTTGGTGTGCACACCTGGTTTGTTACCGGACGAGAGTTTGACATCAGCAGCGTCAGTCCGCCTACTGTAAGACACCCTGTCTGTTGCCTAGCAACAAGGAGCCGCAGAAGAGTTGGCTGACGGTCCGGGTGAACTACAGTATGTGAACTGACAGAAGCGTTTCTGTCTATTGTAGCTTATTTCCTGGTGCCTGGAATATATTTGGTCACGTTCAAGTATGAAGATGAATATGTTTTGCTTGTTTTGTATTTATTTCCTTTCCCTTTGAGGTGGGAAGATTTAATCAAATTAATTTTGATAATAGGTTAGTAAGGGCCGAACGATTAATCGTTTTCAAATGAAAACGCGATTTGAAAGAATGCGATTAGCGATGTGACTATTTAGTTGAATGTTTGGTGTAACATTTGGTTTGACATTTTGTATTCCTCTGTTTTTTTTTTTTTTCAAACGATGCATGCATGCTGGAATCGTGTTACAGATCACAGATTGTTGAAAGAAATGTCCCTATTTTAGAGGATCTTTCATTTATTTTTATTACGTTATTTAACGTGATCGTAGAAGGTCCAATATGTAGCTAAAAAAACGAAAACGCGAATCGGAATCGCAATATCTGACAGACAAAAAGCAATTTAATTTACCCCCCCCCCCCAAATCCTTCAGCCCTACGGTGAGTTAATAAAAATCCAATCAGCTCACAAAGTTGAAACATTCCAATGATATCAGAGACGATGACTGAGTGACATAGACCCGTCAACATGTCAGCCAATCACTGTAGACGTAGTGAGTTCATTCAGAAAACATGATGCCATCTATAGCAATAAAGTCAACGCCACCCCTTCTCTTAGCTTAGGAGTGCTCTCAGTTACTTGGTAAAAGTTGCTCTCAGCAGCTTTTTAAAAAATGTCTTAAAGGATAATTCCGGTGCAAAATGAACCTAGGGGTTAATAACATGTGTACCGAGTCGACCGTTCTCTGGGATCTGTTTTTATGCTAATCGAATGCGTCTTGAAACAAGCTAGCGCAAACCGGTGGTTGGAAAACCGGTGGTTAGCTGCTAACGCTACCTTTCGGGGCAGAGGGTAAATCGTTATTTCTACACCACTAACAAGGCTCAAAATAGCACCACACTTCAATGGTAGCATAATGAGGGTCCCTACATGTAAACCGAAGCATTGAGAACTTTGTAAGTGTACAGACAGTTTATTAAAACAATAGATTATAAAGACAGTAGCATCAGCAGCTAACCACCGGTTTGCGGTCGCTTGTTTAAAGCTAGAGACGCATTCGATTAGCATGAAAACCGATCCCAGAATATATTATAATAATAGGACAATTGTCCAGCTTGTATTTACCTTTTAAAAAGTGCTTGCTTTGCCGGCGACAGGCTCAGATTAATATTCTAAGTGTCTGACAACATTATGGAAAGGATTTCTAAGGTGGTCGACCTTTCTGTTAAAGAGTAAGATCCTTTTTTTAAACATAAAAACATCCGCGAAATTGCGTTTGCTAAAGCCACCAGACTCCATGTAAATTAACAGCAATTTTAGCAGCGTCAAATACAATTCAATCAAAGTCAAAAATGAAATAAAATAAACTATAAAAAGCCGTTTGGGTCATCTTTCCACTTTTCCAACCATCACAACTCTAGTATCGTTTGAAATAAACACATAGTTGACCGATTTACAAGAAAGGTCTCAAAGAGGTTTTAAAAAGGTCTATCTCTGAAGGGATCCTTCCCATAATGTTGTCAGACACTTGGAATATTAATCTGAGCCTGTCAGCGGCAAAACTAGCACTTTTGTAAAGGTAAATACAAGCTGGACACCTGCCCTATTAACTCACATTGTAGCTTGTTTCTCCGCTGCCGACTGCAGCGATCTCGCTTAATACTGGACCGATGTCAAAGATTGTTGTTCCCATCAGTCACTTGGACACAAAAACATAGGGAAATAGGTTAAAAAAAGGTTAAAAAAAAACGGTAGTTACCCTTTAACAGAAACGTTTGTGTTTGCTGCCTTGCTTCAGTTTTAAAGTGGATTTTTTAAAAGCCACTTTGTCATCTTCACCATGTAAAGATACACACGCAATCGAAATCAAAATGTTGTGCAGGCGGTCTCCGCCCAAGTGTCAGAGAAACATATATAACTTCTGTAAAAGATGAGTCCTGGTTACTTGAGATGTAAATAGTGGATTGAGATAAGGCGTTTAAAGTGTGTGGTCACATTCCAGGTTCTTAGTCAAGTGTGTCTACTGACTACAAAGTATTGTGTCCTGCATGTTTCACACACACATTTCACTGGTAGCTACTGACATCTTGTGGTGCTTATTTCTTACTACAAGATACATTGTGGAGGACCATTAACACACACAAGTGTTTTTATACTGGGGAAATTATAGTATTTTATAGGGTTGCACAATATATGTTTTTTAATGTCATCGCAACATCAACTGGCGTGATAACAAAGTCGCGAAAGGCTGCGACATATCGCGAAAGACACTAACTGAAAACCTTTATAGAAAACTGCACTTTAAAGTGTAACTGTCATCCTTTTCTTTAGTGCTGAGCAGAATACTGAAAGCTGCAGAAATGCAGAACTGAGCACACCTTTATAACTCTTTATTTTTCGTGGGTAATGTCATTTTGGTAATGTATTTTCCTCATGTCGTGCAACCCTAAAACCTGTATGTTGTAATGTTGTCGTTCTCTGTATATTCAAATATTTCTCTATTTCTTTTACCCAGCGACCATCTGGTTCCAGCTTTTCATTTTTACAGGCTGTTCTTGGATTATTACTTTTCATTTTATTCGGGAATATATAGTATTTACATCTCGCTCTCTCTCTATATCTCTCTTTCTCTCTCTCTCTTTCTCCAGGGCTTGTGTACGACAGTCTGATGTTGAAGCATCAGTGTGTTTGTGGCAATGCTCACATCCACCCAGAGCATGCTGGGAGAGTGCAAAGCATCTGGTCCAGACTGCAGGAGACGGGCCTGCTGGGCCGCTGTGAGGTATGCACGCACGCACGCACACACACACACACACACACACACACACACACACACACACACACACACACACACCAAGCACTTACACACACAAACATACAAAGGCTTCATGTAAATATCTGTTTACATCACACTTAACACATCTCTGTATCTATACACCACAGTTTTTATTTTCCATCTCTTTAAAAACAAAATTTGGTTTACAATAGTAAAGTGATTTGAGCAATTGCCAAATATCTGTTCTGTTTTATTTTTTTTTCCTCATGTGCAAATTAAAAATGTTCAAACTCCTTACTCTGTCTGTGTCTGTGTGTGAACAGAGGATTCGGGGGCGTAAAGCGTCTCTGGATGAGATCCAGTCTGTCCATTCAGAGTTCCACACTCTGCTGTATGGAACCAGTCCGCTGAATCGACACAAACTGGACCACAAGAAGCTGCTGGGTAACTGTCTGTGTGTCTGTCTGTCTGTCTGAGCGACCTGCTGTATATCCCTAGATAGTTAGTACCTTGACAAGCATGTCAAGTCCTTGTCCCACACTTGTTTTTCCACCTCAGAGGTGGCAGTAGTGGGCGCCCGGATAGCTCAGTTGGTAGAGCGGGCGCCCTTTTCTGCATGTCATTCCCCCTCTCTCTCTCTCCCCTTTCGTGTCTTCAGCTGTCCTGTCCAAAATAAAGGCTGAAAATGCACGGACCAAAGTACGGAATGTGTACTGGTAGCTGGAGAGCTGCCAGTTCACCTCCTGGGAACTGCTAAGGTGCTCCTGAGCAAGGCACCGAACCCACCCCCCCAACTGCTCGGTGCGCCTGTTCAGCAGTCGCAGCCCCCCTCAATCGGACATCTCTCCATTTATGCATGTATAGGACCTGAGCATGTGTGTGTATTTCAGGCCTGTGTGTAGTGTGTTCTAACAACCGAGTGAAAAAAAATTGTAATTTCCCCCCTGGGGATCAATAAAGTATAAATTATTATTATTAGAAACTGCAAAACTCGGGCATGCTGTATCCTACGCTGAGTTAGAAATGATTAAACATGCCTTTGTTTCTTTGCGTTTGGATTATTTACAATTGGTCCAGAGTGCTGCTGCAAGCCACTTTAAGTAATTACTTTTGTCGTTCAGCCACCTACAAAGAAACGCCAGACTGAACCTGAAAATAAGAAATGTTGTTTTTGCAGAAAAGTGGCTTCAGGAGATACCCTGGCTCCAGACCGATGACAACTGGACTGAGATGTGGTGCGAAATATGCTGCGAAAATCACAATATCGCGGTTAAAAGCAATACATTTTACACGGGGACAAAACATTTCATCCAGCATTTGAAAAGCATGACAATTGAGAGTAATGAGCACACGAACATAGTGCAAACTATTGATAACGGGCGCATCCGGAGTGAATGAAGAACAGCGTGAGGCACTGTGGAATATGTTTCCGTTGGCCTTTCACAAAGCGAAACATGCCCGTCCTATGCGCTCATATGAGGAGGATATCCCGCTTTTCAAAAGGCTTGGAGTCAACGTCGGGGCCGCATATCGCTCACGAGAAGGGGGCACGCGCATCATGCAGCGCATCGCACAGACAATCAGCTCAAAATTGAGTGAAAAATTAAAGGTAGCTGATTTTGGGGCGTGCTCTTTGACAGGTCAGAAGACATAACAAAAGTGGAGCCGGAAATTGTGTACATTGTGTCGGCCATAGTGGGCGAATCCCACTATGGCCACGCCAAGACCCGCCCTTCAATAGCATTTATTGGCCAGGCGTCCATGCTTACGCAAGGTAATGTAACCCCATTTGTTAAGGTCCTATCCCCTGACCAATCCGCTATCCTAACCTTAACCACTCGAGGAGAAATGCCTAACCCCAACCAATCGAGCTGCTTCGTGGGGCGGGTCTTGGCGTGGCCATAGTGGGATTCGTAATTTTGCCACCAGGAACACCACAGCTACCAATAAACCTTGCTTAAGGGGACAGAGCGTTTAAAAAGCAGTGGCACCTACACTGTGGAACGCTCTGCCTTGCGGCAGCCTCTATTTTTTTTTTCTTTCAAAAGCAGCTAAAGACATCTTTTTAGTGTGGCGTTAGCTGATTGTTGATTGTATTACAATGTATTTTTCTGTTCCTTTTCTTTGTGATTCATTGTGATTCTCTTTGGGTATCGATAACATTTATTTGACATGCAAAGCACTTTGGCACTCTGTTTGTGATAAGTGCCATATAACTAAACTTTACTTATTTAATTTAAATCTGTAATGCATCCTGACTCACACACTACAAAATCTGTAACATCTACTCTGATTGGTTGTTTCAGGTCCAATCAGCCAGAAGATGTATGCGGTTCTTCCCTGTGGTGGAATAGGGGTAAGGCTCTCTCTCTCTCTGCTTGCCCGTCAGTCCATCTCTATTTGTCTGTGTATGAATGTTTTAGCTCTGGTTTGTGCCCCCCCCCACCCCTCCCACCCTGCAGGTGGACAGCGACACGGTGTGGAATGAGATGCACTCGTCAGCGGCGGTCCGCATGGCGGTTGGCTCAGTCATCGAGCTGGCCTTCAGAGTGGCGTCGGCAGAGCTGAAGGTAACACGTGGGGAAATACACACAAGTGGACACAGTTTTCTGAAAATAAACGTTCAGCTGTCACATTGTGACACACATTGTCTGACCTGTCCCTCCCTCTCTGTCCATGTTTTTGTACTAGAATGGCTTTGCAGTGGTGCGTCCACCCGGTCACCATGCTGAGGAATCCACTGCCATGTCAGTACACCCACAAGATTATCGTTACACCACTAGACATCACATTCTAACTGACTAACTGTTTGTATCACTCTTTGTGTGTGTGTGTGTGTGTGTGTGTGTGTGTGTGTGTGTGTGTGTGTGTGTGTGTGTGTGTGTGTGTGTGTGTGTGTGTGTGTGTGTGTGTGTGTGTGTGTGTGTGTGTGTGTGTGTGTGTGTGTGTGTGTGAACAGGGGGTTTTGTTTCTTTAATTCAGTAGCCATCACTGCCAAGCTGCTACAACAGAAACTAGGAGTGGGCAAGATCCTCATTGTGGACTGGGTGAGTAGCTCTGACACACACACACATACACGGACACCGTGACACACACACACACACACACACACCTTTAACTTTTCTGTTATACAGATTTTTATCGTCTACAGTTCTACAGTGATATTCACTTAAAACAGTAACTAATGTGACTATTAGGTTAGTCTCGCTTTGCCAGACCCTCCTCCAAAGCACGCTGAAGGAGGGTCTGCTACTCCACATAGCATTCGGGGACAACTCCGATTGGACAGATAGTCTAGCTAGCTGTGTGGATTTACCCTGCAGAGATCTGAGGAGCAGTTAACCATAGTCCTCAGAAATCCACCGGAGGTTAGAATGCCAATACTAAGAAAGAGGAAGGAAATAAAAAATACATGCATCCGGTGGAATTTCCTGCTGCACCAGAGCAATCCCGGAAGTGGCTAACTATGAGGCTAACTATTCATATCATAGGAGGAAAAATGAAATATAAGCACCGTAAGCCAAAAACTCTCAATGGCTGCAGCTTAATGAAATTCCTGCTGTTTTGTTGCAAAGATATACGCCTACAGATATTTGACAACAATAAATACCCGTATTCCATATAGCTAAACTATCACTTGTGGAGAAATTGGACTTAACAACATTAACTCATTAACTAAGGGCGCTTTCACACCTGCCTCTTGTTTATTTCGGTTGAATCAAACTAGAGTTTGTTTGTCCCGCTGGCGCGGTTCGTTTGGGCAGGTGAGAACGCCACAAATCGAACTCTGGTGCGCACCAAAAGCGGACCAAAGAAGCGTACCGAACTCTGGAGCGGTTCGTTTGTGGTGAGAACGTGATCCGTACTCGAACCGCACCAACTATACATGCTCCACAAGTCTGAGCTAAATGTCTCCTGTAGTCAGGTGTGTTTAGCAATCTGCAACTGTAGCAGCTTGCAGCGTTTCTCTCACAGAAATAGACTGCGGTCAAGCTCGCCGTCCGTCACTCGCATCTCCGTGGTCAAACCAGCCGCCGCTAAAAGTTCGAGACAGACGCCGGGCGGAGCAGCGCGAAGTCTCGGTCACCAGAGCAGACGTAGTAACGTCTCTCGCCAAACAGTGTCTGATCATTTTAATGAAATGAGCTGGTCTGACCGTGGAGATGCAAGAAATATGCACTAGTCCAGAACACGGGACTCTTCTTCCTGTATTTACTTCCTTGCTCCCGCCCCCCAGACACATCCGACCAATAAGAGGAGTGGACGTTCTTTTGGTACGCTTGGATTTTTCCAGGTGTGAAACCACACCGAACCGAAATCGCTCCAAGTTTACAAACTCATCAACTGATTTCAAACAAAGCAAACGAACTACAGGTGTGAAAACGCCCTAAAAACGGAACATTAACAGTGAAATGAAAACGACCCCCCCCCCATTGCAGCCTCCACCAAAGCTTCCAATATTCGCTGTTGATTAATACCCAAGCTTTGAAGCACAAAAAATGGGCAGCCCTACTTTTTGACTAAAGAGAGATGACTGCATTTATTCACTGCTGTCGCAGTACTACCCTTGATGTTAAAGCCCATTATTCTCAGCAGGCTTTTGTGCAGCCAAACAAAAAACTAATGGGGGGGCTAACTCGGTGTGTTCAGAGTGTCTGTATCATAACAGCCCATTGACCTTCTCTCTGACGCCGCTGTGACCTGTCACTGCGACCTGTCACTGCAGGACATTCACCATGGCAACGGCACCCAGCAGGCCTTCTACACCGACCACAACGTCCTCTACATCTCCCTCCATCGCTACGACGACGGAAACTTCTTTCCTGGCAGCGGAGCGCCTGAGGAGGTACGCGTGCACACGCACACACACACACACAACACACACACACACACACACACACACACACACACACACACACACACACACACACACACACAAAGTAGAGGTGAGAATTTAGTTTCATGTTTTGAAAATTACTAATAACTTGAATTCAGTGTGTGTGTGTGTGTAACTAAAACACATAGGGCCCTATTTTAACGATCAGGTGCATTTAGGGCGTGTCCAAATCCACTTTTGCTAGTTTGACGGTGGAAAAAAGGGTCCATGCGCCAGGCGCATGGTTCAAAAGGGTTATACTTGGTGTCTTCATTAATTCATAGGTGAGTTTTGGGCATAATATGCAGTAAACCAATCAGAGCGTCATCTCCCATTCCCTTTAAAAGCCAGGCGCGTTTGGACCTCGGCGCATTGCTATTATGATGGCGGATTTGCACCGTCATATTTTTATTTGTAATCTTTTGTATGTGTGTGTGCTGCTGTGCGTCCCTGTGTGTGTGTGTGTGTGTGTGTGTGTGTAACAAGTGTAGTGTGCGCGCGCTGTGCCACGAGCCTAGGCGCATTTTACTAATGCGCTATTAAAATAACAATGAAATGCTGCGCTATTGACTTTAGATCAGGTTTTTGTTGGTCAATGGCACGATCACTTCCCGCTGCCTCAAGATAGCAATACGCCCAGAATGCACCTGAACACACCTCCCTGTAAGACCAGCACGCACCATGGCCGCAAAGATGGGCGCAGGTGCATTTGCTGTTTAAACGATGTGCGCACTGGACGGGAAACTGACAACTGCGTCGCTCTTAAACTAGCAAAGACACTTGCCTGAACACTTTTGGGAGACATTTGTTTGTGTTCATGCGCCTCCTCTGCATCTTGTTTCACCTATTTGTGTTCTGGGGCTTTTCGTCTTCTTCCGTGTGCACGTTCACTTTACTGTGTGCTGGAACTAAAAGAGATACTGTAACAACCACAACGGCGACCTGCTCACGAAACACATGCCCCACAGTGATCAACCACTTTGGCAGCTGGTGATTATTTACCTTGGTGGGGCTCCGAGCGCTGAGGACTTCTGCCTAACACTCCAGCAATGTTTAGTGTCTGCATAGCTCGGTGCACTAAGCCTTGACTCCTTCTCCAGCTAGAAGACTGTTACATTTACTTTATAACTGAATCACAGACGCAAACACACTCCATCCAACAGCTCAGCTTGGCTTACTGTTTATCTCTCGCTTCTCTCACTAAGCAGAAACGTCATCTAGAAAACAACCAAATTGGACTTGGGAAAACGCGTTTTTCAACTCTGTTCAATTCTGGATTTCTGCCTGATGCATAAAGCCATGCTATTGCTGTGACAGTTACAATAATGTAAATATATACATACAGTACTGTGGGACTGTCATATCATTAGCTTTTTGTTCTTTAATTGTATTAGTGCGTCAGATGCTGAGACATAACTTTTGTTGGGGGTTGGGAGGGGATGTTAAAAAGTGTATTTGCAATGACAATTAATAAAACATTGTAAAAAAAAAAATAGAGAAATGACGGCGACAGCCAACAGTTTAGTCTACAATGCCGTCTTGCTATGGGCTGCTCCTTGCCGCCATCTGCTGGACCAGTGGAGTTCATTGATGGAGCGAGAAATACAACCCGGGTCAGCCTCCGTTGTGCGGGCTCCTGATTGGCTACTCAGCCAATCACTCATGAATCACATTGTTTACTTGGTTTCAGTGTCCTTTTTACACCCATTTACTTGAATTAGATGGATGCAGGGTCATTAGGAAAGAAAATCATGTTTGCAGTTAATTACATACTGTATAGCTTAATTTGAATGATATTACAACAATTAAAAAGTAAAAGCTAATATGTAATTATGACGAGTTAAGCTTGCTGACTCTGAATTAAGTTTTGTGGCTGCGGGGGCGCCGCAGCACACTATTGACTGACCGCTAGCACCTTCTTATAGAACCAAAGTCCAAGTTCTAGTAGTTATTGGTAATTTAATCTACAAATATTGGTGGTTCTTTGTTTTTTTTGTACATATTTTTTATTCCCATGACCAACTTGTAATAACAGCTCTCCCCCCTCTCTTTCTCCCTCTCTCTCTCTGCAGGTGGGATCAGGTGCAGGTGTTGGTTTTAATGTGAACATAGCGTGGACTGGTGGAGTAGAGCCGCCTATGGGTGATGTGGAGTACCTCACCGCCTTTAGGTAAACATTTTCAATATAATTATGTCTATATTGAGCGTCCACGTCAGTTCTGGCAGGCCAAGTAGTCAAGACGCTGCTAACCGCTATTGGCCAACAACACAGTCGCATCTGCATCAGCTGGTCAACTCCCCTCGCTGCTACATGGCCTACACTCAAACAGGGCGCCCTGCTCAAAGCTGCTTTAGTTTGCTCCCTACTGCTTGCTGCTCGCATCTATGCAACCCCCCTCCTCCCCAGCTCCACCTTGTCGTGTATAACGTGACATACGCTTCTATGTCATCGTTGCCACGCTGTTCTTATGGGGGAATAGTTTAGCTCTCCCAGTCTTAAACTGTGTGAGCGTCCCCCTAATGCTGCTGTTGCTCTTTCATGGTGCTCATGAAAGGTCAGGGGACTCCTCGGAACAGAGCCATACCGCCAAATTTCATTCGTAATTTATTCAATAACATTTCCTAAAGCATTTTTATTGCCTGCGTTGTTCTTGACTTAATGGACCTGACAGAAATATATATATATATATATATATATATATATATATATATATATATATATATATATATATATATATATATATATAGTCTCATGAGTCAGACTCCACTCCCATAGTCAGAGTGGAATGTTAGGTACTGAATGCTAATGTACACATGGTGCATCGGTTAATAAATGCTGTCTACAAAACATATTCCCAGCAGGCAAAATTCACGCAAGGAAGCAAGATCATGCTCATCTCATGCATTTATGTTTTTTTGTGTGTGTGTGTGTGTGTGTGTGTGTGTGTCTGTGTCTGTGTCTGTGCGCGCTCGTGCGTGTGTGTAGGAGCGTGGTGATGCCCATCGCCCAGCAGTTCAGTCCAGATGTGGTCCTGGTGTCTGCAGGCTTCGACGCAGTGGAGGGTCATCAGTCTCCTCTGGGAGGATACAACGTCTCCGCCAAGTGTGAGTGCTACACTGGTTACCATGGTGACCCAGCCAGGGCAACTTTTGTGAACTCTGTCACAACGGCATGACTGCCACATACTTTGAATTAGGCCTTAACAATTCTTTTTGGGAGGGGGTAATCTAATTTTGAGGTTTCTGCCAGAAATTGCGATTATTAAAAAACAAAACAAAAAAGAACGTTGAGCTAAAGTTCAATATTCACTAGCTAAACATGTCATGGAGCATTATAACATGAGACACCATCAAAACTGTTCCACATTCTTATGCTAAGTGTTTTTCTTTCAATAAGCACGTAACATTTAACAGTGAAACATTTATCCCAAAAGCTAAAGTTATAATAATAATAATTGAAAAACAACAATTACAATAACAAAATATCAGTGCATTCCTGTGAACTGAAATTTCTGATATTCCTCGGTTCATAGCAGCATCTACATATTACACCTTCTGCAATCATGTTCAACAAAAGTAATAAAAAATTAATGAACAATTCACTGAAAATATTTGTAGGACATTACATTATTATTAGTCCTGAGTCCTTACTGAGTAGCCCTATTTTGAATGAGTGTTTCCTAACTGTGATGGGTGCGTGTTTTGGTAGGTTTTGGTCAGCTGACGCAGCTGCTGATGGGTCTGGCGGGCGGGCGCGTCGTCATGGCGCTGGAGGGCGGTCACGACCTCACAGCCATCTGTGACGCGTCAGAAGCCTGCGTCGCTGCGCTGCTGGGAGACCCGGTGAGAGAGACGGACCTATTATCATCAGTCATTATTACAGTTTACCTTCCAACATAAATGGCCACCGTCCCTATGAACAATATGGAAATATGGCGCTGCCAGTAAGCCAAGCACTCTGTCTTTAGTAAGCTGAGTTAAACGAGAAGATTGATCTCACAGCTGTGCGTTAAAGGAACACGGCGACTTATTGGGATTTTAGCTTATTCACCGTATCCCCCAGAGTTAGATAAGTCCATACATACCCTTCTCATCTCCGTGAGTGTCGTAACTCTGTCTGATGCACCCACCGCTAGCCTAGCTTAGCACAGATCCTGGAGGTAACCGGCTCCATCTAGCCTACCGCTCCCAATAACTGACTAAATAACGCCAACATTTTCCTATTTACATGTTGTGATGTATATAGTCACAGCGTGTACAAATAACAAGGTCACATGAGACAGCCATCTTCTAACCGTATACATACTGGGGACTATATTCTCGGAAAGACGAAGCACTGCTACTTGGGCGGAGTGATTAGCGCAACACCTGAAAAGCCCCGTTGCTATTCTCTGCTCCTCACCACGGGGAGTAAGCCCTGACTGCTGCAGCCAGGTGCAATTCACCACGGGGCTATGTGCTGCGTGCAAATCACTCCACCCAAGTAGCAGAAGTAGCAGTGCTTTGCTTTCTGAGAATATAGTTCCCAGTATGTATACGGTTAGAAGATGGCTGTGTCTCATGTGACCTTGTTATTTGTACACGCTGTGACTATACAAATCACAACATGTAAATAGGAAAATGTTGGCGTTATTTTGTCACTTATTGGGAGCAGTAGACTAGATGGAGCCGGTTACCTCCAGGATCTGTGCTAAGCTAGGCTAGCAGTGGGGGCGTCAGACAGAGTTGCGACACGCACGGAGATGAGAAGGGTATGTATGGACTTATCTAACTCTGGGGGATACGGTGAATAAGCTAAAGTCCCAATAAGTTGCCGTGTTCCTTTAAGTATAGAGCTGGAGTCAGGACTTGGTTAGCATAGCTTAGCATACAGACTGGAAATGGGGAAACAACTAGCCCGGTTCTCTCCAAAGAGGAAAAGAATACGCCTGCCGACACCTGTAAAGCTCACTACTTGACACGTTGTCTCACCCTTACATGAGCTGAAATGTAAAATATCCGACAATTTGTATTCCAGGGTGTTACATGCTGGAATTATATACTGTATTAGCAAACAGCAGCTGGGCGGAGCATCACACATTGCGTTTACACGCACAGCAGTAACCACGGTACGGTCTTACCCCGGTTAAGTGAATAACCGGGTTATGTTATGTACACCAATTTCCATTTCTATTTGACTGCTCACCTGACTCTTGGAAGGACAGTGAACAAGTGAGAATGTTGAACTATTCCTTTAGACACGAGCAGCACACATGCACACACGCAGGTTGAGACAGAAGGTCGAGCAGCCTCCAGTCAGTGGTATTCTAGTCCTCGGTCATCAGCATTGTGTTTTTCCGTCTCGAACATAAAACACGGAAGTGGATTTCATGGCTTTCTTGTTAACGCGCGCTCTCTGTCTCTCTCAGTGTGACTCTGTGTTTCAATGGCCTCAGGAGCAGCCATGTCCAAAAGCCTGGGCCTCGCTGGAGAGAGTCATAGAGATCCAGAGTAAGACACACACACACACACACACACACACACACCCAGGGTTTCCGCGAGGTGTTCTAGGTCTTAAATAATATCAAACAGGTCGCAATTTTCCTACGTCCATGTAAATCTACCTCTAATGCTCATTGTAACAATTTTTTTTTTAATTCCATGGTGTTGTAGTTCTTTCTTTCGCTAGTCCAAATACAATTTGCTGTATTACTTAAATTTAATTTAATGGTCTTAAAAAGTCTTACATTTGACTGAAACCTGCAGAAACCCTGACACACACACACACACACACACACACACACACACACACACACACACACACACACATATCCAACGAGCCGCTAAGAACGTGTCCTGATCCTGTCTCTCTCTCTCTCTGTCCCTCCAGGTAAACACTGGTCTTGTCTCCAGAGTTTGTCTCAGACGAGCGGCCACTCGCTATTGGAGTCGAGTCCTCTCGGGGCTCAGGGCCAATCGGAGAAGGACGAGGCCGACACGGTCAGCGCCATGGCCTCCCTAAGCGTTGATGTCGAGCAGCCAGGCTCGGATCCTGACAACACAGAAACCAACAGGTCAGCAGTGCACTGGGATAGCTTGGCGCCGTCATTGGCGGTTTTCTATTTTGAAATAGGCTACATTCTTTTGATCCAAAACACGGAAGTTGGAGTATTTTGGCACAGGGTTGCGTCACAGGTGTAATATTAAACTTAAAGGTCCAACGTGTAGGAATTTCTCTCCCATCTAGCGTCAAGATCATATATTGCAATCAACTCTCTCGCGCCACGCAGTTCAAAGTACGTATTAGAGCTACGGTAGCCTTCACGCTTCAAAAAGCCGTTCTCTTGCTCTTTTCAATATCCTTTTTATTTTTCTGGAGCGAAGAAGAAGAAGACTCCTGTTCCTGAAATTTGGATTTTGAATACGCGTGGTCCTCCGTGTTCCCTTCTTCAAACTCGCCGGAGGCCGGGAAGCTACGATACCCGTTAGCAGCATTAGCAGCACCCTGAGAGTTTATCATGTGACAGGGGAAACGTGAAAGGCGGAGCAGTATGTCCTGTATATACCCTTACCGGCTAACGTATTTCAAAAATTTCAAGCCAAAAGGAATACTTGGAATTGATGGTGGAGGTAAATATTCATGAAAAAGGACAAGTTTGTGAATGGGCAACACAGATTTTGATAATGAACAACTAAACACATTACACACTGGACCTTTTTAAGGCTTATTTTCACATTATAAGTCATGTTCATATAAGCCATGCATGTACTGTGTATGTATGTGTATATATATATATATATATATATATATATATATATAGTCTATAACATTTTTTTTTCTCTCAACTCAACTTGAATGTATTTTGCTTAAAGGAATACGCCACCGTTTTTTGAAATAGGGCTTATCACGGTCTACCCTGGCTGTAGATAGGTGAGCCAACGCATTTTTTTGTCTCAGTGCAAGTAATTAGGTCGTTTTTTTTGTCTTTTGTTGGCTCACTTTTACTCACAACATGCTAACCGGCAACATAGGATTCCATTCACTACGCTAAGCTAACTAGCGGCGGCGCTGCCGGTGTTGCACCGGACTAAAATAATGCATGCACAAAAAATGTGTTGGCCCACCTATCTACAGCTAGAGGAGACCGTGATGAGCCCTTTTTCAACAAACAGTGGCATATCCCTTTAAAAGTTAAAAGTGAGGTGATTAAATGTTACTGCCAATCATTTCGGCCCTCTGACCTGGAATGAAAATCAGATGCAGACCTCTGAGCGATGTGTTTGAGAACGCCTGGGATGTATGTTGACGAGTGCTCTGAAACGTGACATTGTTTGATTTTGAACTGCCCCCCCCAGGTCCACAGAGGAGCCGATGGAAGAAGAGCCTGTATTGTAGGAAGGGCTTAAACCACCACCACAAAAAACAACTCCAACACTCTCACCACCTTCTGGCACCTCCTCTTCCCCTCTTCCTTTTCCTCTTCCTCCTCAGAGTGTGTGTAGGTACACGCACACACACACACACAGAGTGGAATTGTGTCGTCGTGGAGGCCTCCGATTGGCTGAGGAGAACATTACGGAGGCACTAGAAAAGGCCGGAGACTGTGAACACGGACACATCTCTTTTCTACTGGTTCTTCAGCCCGACGAGGAGCAGACGACTTGTTGGCGTCTCCATGGAAACCTAGAGGAGGAGCAGGGTCAGCAAGGAGACATGCAAGACCTGCATATTTTACCACCTGTACACAGCACCACTCCAATTCATCCTACTGTCTTTCTATTTTGTCCCTACTCCTCTGTTTCCACAGCGGGACGATGACTGTTGGGGGAGGGAGGGAACAGAATTTGGACTTCAAAATGTCAGACAACAAGTGGACGACTTGTCTTCTTGTCCGTCTGTCTGTCAGAGAGACAGGCCGAGCGAATGTGGGCTTGGCTGGCGCAGGAGGAGTAAACCTTTTTTTTTTTTTTTTTAGAATGAACAGAGGAGGAGGAGGAACTAGGTGCCTTTAAAATAAAATTTAAAAAAACTAAACAAAAAAACACACACACAAAACGAGCCGTCCAGTCACAAACCACAAAACACCGACGCCGCAGCACCTCAGCAAAACCAACCAGCCAATCAGGACTGAAGAAACCCGTCGACGCACACACTCGCACCGCTGTTGTCGGTCAGTTCATTTCTCAGTCTTTGTTTCTTCATCTGGATGCCTTAATTTGTTCTTACTTCACTATTTAGCAACCTGGAGCGAGACGGCTAGAGAGAATATCATGAGAGTTTGATATAAATATGTGTTTCAGAAATGTATTACAACTGCTAAGAATTGTATTTTTTTTTTCTTTTCAATCGGACAATATTCATGCCAGGTACTCCCAACGGACATTTGTTTGTTTTTTTTTGAAAAAAAAAAAAAAAGCCTCTAAAGCCATCATTACACACTAGAAATCCCCAGTAAAAGTCTCCGTTGAATATTAAGGTGATGTTAGAGGTGCCGTAGGTAGGACTGGGAAGATCCAGGACTTAGCCAAAAAAAAAATAATTGAACATCAACAACTTCTCAGTCCCTCCCCTCCTTTCCGCTAAAGCCCAAAAGTCTCCTAAGCCCCTCCCCCCACAAGGGAGAATGAATGCGTGTTCGTGAGCAGTGATTGACACGCAGTTAGATAGGGTCCGTTTCAGCAAATATGACAGAAAGTTAGTTTAATAAGTCTTACCTACTGCACCTTTTAATAATACTATTCAATCAGACTTTTATGGCATCTGGTGTTAAGTGTCTCAGGATCAGGCCTGTTTTAGCAGTATTCGTGAATACGTAAACCACCTCTCACTCACTCTCTCTCTCTTTCACTCATTTTTGATTGAGAGTCATGTGACCTGAGCCCCGCCCCTTCTTCTCTAAAAGGGGATTGTGGGATTGTGGCACGTTTATGAAACACTACGACGACGACCCTAACCCTTTTTTTTCTTTTCTTTTTTTAAAAAGAATTCCTCGTTAGTGTAAATACTGTCTCCTGTCCTGTTGCCCACGGTTACGTCACAGCACACTCAGTGTGGTCACTTTTCTATTATCTGTACATACATATATGTATAAAAACACAAAATGCTTTCTCTTTTTGTATAAAAAAGAAAAATAATATTCTCTATATATATACATATATATGTATATATACTGTATAAACAGTGTTTCATCCAATCAAATTGGATTCATGAATATATTCTATTTGGAGATTTGATGTTTTAAAGGTTTGGCTGTTTGACAGGAAATAAGCACATGGTCTGATGTCATCAGTCCGCCACCTGTTTGTTTGTTTGTTTGTGTGTTTGTTTGTGCGTGTGTTTCCAGATGTTGAGGATGGCTGGATGTTGTCGTCGCAGTGGTTGTTGTAGTTGTTGGGAGGTTGAAGAGTGAGCCCCAGTTCCTCTGGCAGGACCAGGCAAGCAGTGCAGCCCCCCACAGGCAAACAGCGGGTCAAAGGTCACGTCGGTCAGTAGCTTGGTCCAGTGCTGATGTCTTTTTGTCGCCCCCAACGAACGCCATTTTATTCGCCCCAAGGAACGCTTAACTGAGAGCGACGCAGCAGGGACCCCCTACTACATAGATTGTCTAAAATGAAGTTGAATATTGTGGCGTCTAAACTCATTATAGAGAAATAATGGCCGGACCAGGACAAGAGAAGTAGCTAACCAGAGTCCCAATGTTTAGAACACATTTTGGTCAGTTCTCCTGGTCAGTAAAAGGTATACACTTATGGAATTCCTTATCCACGGAACTTCAATCCCAAACAGAAATAAAAGTGACACAAAAGCCACAAATTATGGCTCAAACTGACAAAACAGAGAAGTGAGCACTTATGGTGTCCCTTAGCTAGACAGTTTTTATTTGTATTTTTTTTTTTTTCTTCTTTCTTTCTGTATTTTCTGAGAATTGTATAGTCTGTTTGTTTTGTTAAAGCCTGACCAGGGACAAGGACTACAAATTAGTGGAGGCTAGTCGTCCTAAATCGGGGACGATCTAGGATCAGACCTTTAGGGGGGCTCAGCCCCTTCTGACAATGTGACACGGATACAGGGCCTTGCAAAAGTGTTAATCTTTGTTTCGGGACAGATCCTCGCAAAAATCACACTGTAATCATTTAAAAAAAATTCAAAGGATAATTGTGCAAAAATGATCATTTCCCTCCAATATCGTGAATCATATCGCCATATCCTAATATCGCGCAGCCCTCCTTTTTAGTGCATAGAATTCTAAGCTATCAAAATAATAATTGTTGTATAGCATTGACCATTTTACTACATATCACGGTTCTGAATCCAATCAAATTGATCAAATGTGTTGGGTTGGCTCAGCCCTGAGTCTTTGGCTACGGTAAACAGAAGTTTCACCTAACGGACTTGCACATGCATCTGCATTTGCAGAAAAGCCAATAAGAAACCCTCTCTCTCTAAAATGACCTGTGATTGGTCAAAGTCTCCCGTCATGGATAGACTTTTTCTAAAGCCTGAAAGTAGAGCCAAGGGGGAGATGCAGAAGTCTAGTGGTCTCTCAGACCACTTGAATTACAATATGCCACAAGATTATTATGGAAATCTTGCCCGACGACGTCACAAAATGCAGTGCCCACTCAAGCTTTTAACAACTATTAATTAGCAACTTTATCAGAACTCCTAAAATCCTAACGCTAATGTTCTCTGCTCACTGAAAGAGCCCTAGTGGACGCAAAGCTTCAGAACTGGACCATTCTGTTACCCACGTCTATAGAAACTCAACTCAGAAACACTATGGAGGGACGTCAGTAAGCTAACTCCCAAAAAATCAAGCCCAACACAATCTTCAACCTCACTAAAGTCCATTTCCCATGAACCGCTGGGGGTAGCGACGCCGCTATTTGTGGGTCTTATCTGTTCAAAGCAATATAACACTGATAGGACAGCAGTGACCGGGAGAACTACAGTGAACATGTTTACATGCACACTAATATTCCACTATTATTTCGAATATGACAATATTCCGTATTTGATACAGGTCATGTAAACAGCGTTTTCCATTTGGATGTTCCAAATAAGGCCTTTCTTTTGGACATGTATTCAGAATATGCGTCTCAATCTGGGTTTTTACCGCAGTTTGTGCCAGTTTACGGCCCGTTTACGGCTTACGGTCAGCTCTGTGCGTCGCTCCGGTTGTTGTACACAAACCAACCAGCCACCAGTTTGCAAAGCTGCAGAAAAGAAGAAGAAACACAGCTACTTTTTAAACATTATGAAAGACTTTTTTTCAAGAAGGCGGCTGAAGGAATGAAAGAGTGACGTTTTTGTTCGCATGGTCGAGTCCGCCACTTGTGGAAAACTTAAAAAAATCCTTATTTTGCCCGGCTGCATATAAACGAAAATATTAGTGGAATATTCACTTTCATTAGCCATGGAAACAGCTTAGTCGGAATGTTGCCTTTTTCTGAATAAGGGCAAAATCCATGGTAACGCAGCCGACAGCGCCATCGCTTACATCACTTGTGCAGCTCCCTCTAGCTTTTAAAACACGTCGTTGAGTGCTGCTGTGTGTTTTGGGAGTATTGATTGATCAACAGGTCGATTGATTTGTTGGGCTGGTGCTTCCAGGCGGTTCAGTGTAGTCTTTTGGTACTACTACTGCTACTCAACACTAAGGCCGTTTTGTCCATAACACCAGTAGCAGTAATAGCAGCGCCTCAGGTTGGGGGGGGGGTAGAAGTGTGGAGTTAGTAACTCAAAATGTCTCAGACAGACAAGAGTTAGCCATCGAACGTGGTAGGATGGGTTTTAGAGTTCACAAAGGAACAAAACAAACAGCCGTAGTGGGATAATTTACACCCCACTTAAAAATGCCTTTGCACTTTCTCAGCAAGTTTTAAACTACCGCCGACAAGTAAACAATTCAAATTTGTATGTTAAATAATTTGGTATCGTCCCTGTCACTTGGGCAGCATCTAGTGGCCATTAGAGGAACTGCACCTTGAAATATGTTTTTAGCATTTAGGGTTGATTTTGGTTTATCACAGCTTGGGCCTTAGTTTTTTGTAGATTTAGCCATCGTTCCCAAAGTTGATAAGAAAACTGTACTCGCCAAGTCAATCTGGGAACGCAAGAACTTTCATGAAAATAAGTTTGACACACAAGCAGTCAGAACTACACAACCCACACCGTACTGGCCATAGCTGTGCACCAACAGCGATCCTGTACAGTGAGGGGTAATTGCTCGCTCCCTGACAATTTTTTTTTTAAATGAAGTGGTTTATAGTAGCTGTTCCCAACCCGAAGAAAAGCAAAGTCTACTCAGGACCTTTCGTTGATTGAATATGTGCATGAGTTGCGAGCAGTTCAACCAAAGGAAACGACTATTTAACAATAAAAAAGCAAAAGTTAAGAGAAAATGTTAATGTTTTGCACATTTTCTTTCTCAAATTGTCTTACCTGCCTATCAACTCATGAACACTAACATTTATCTGGTCATTATGTCGTCTTGTTGACATAAAAGTAGTGGATGAAAATGCGCAATCATTTGCATTTTCACTTGCCGATTTTTCTAGAAATATGTTTAAAATTTGGATGGGAACTTTGATATTGACAGAAACAAGAAGAGTTGTTTAAATTCTCCGAACACTAATTAATACCTACTAACTACTAAGACCCAGATGAACAGAATCAAGTCGGGGGCGGTTCCTGCTTGATCTGGCGCTGCTGCCAGAGGGCACACGTGAGCAGATTGCGGACTGAAGATTTTAAAAAGGTGCTGACACACCAAGCAGACGGAAAAGAACTGGTGGCGCCGAAGCCCGACTCTAGCATCGCCTCGCGTCTCCTCACGTCGCCTGTGTCTTGTCCCCAAAAAAGTTGCATTTTAACGCGTAAAGAATACAGCGTACAGCTAACTGGCACGTACGTTCTGCGCCTGAGGGAATAACGTTCTGTGCCAGCAGGCGGCGGTAATGTATTCGTCAATCAAAAAGGGAAACTGGATAAACCGTTGCTATGATGCATATAACTAAACAGCGTTTGCCCGAAATCAGCCAGGGGCAGCACAGAGCCTAGTTAGCTAACATTAGCGTGCTAATTCCACGCAACATGCCTTCATGCTACACCGGAAGAAAATGAGCTCATCTGGCGATAGCAATGCAATTTTCCTACGCTGTGACGAAGGTGTAAATCCAGACAGCTAGCTAGACTATCTGTCCAATCTGAGTTTTCTGTCGCACGACTAAAAACTACTGCTGGACACGCACATTCCACCAAAACAAGTTCCTTCCCGAGGCTATTTTGCAGAGGCGCCGTTGCTCCGTCCGGCGCTGACGATTGTGATTGGTTTAAAGAAATGCCAATAAACCAGGGCACGTTTTTTTTTTTTTTCTCCCATCCCGGCAAGCTGTGCGGACTAGCCAGACCCTCCCCCGCAGCGCTGCGGAGGAAGGTCTGCGGCGCTCTCCTTGGTGTGTCAGGGCCTTTTGAGAGGCTGTTTGGGTGCAGGGCTGATCACACTCAGTTCTGGTTGGTTTGTACTGAGACAAACCGGAATGCGGAGGAGCCAGGGCGCACATAGAGAACCAGAAGCTACACAGCTTTACCGTTGCTACCAACCACACACACTTAAGGTGAAACACACACACACACACACAGACTATTTTGCTACATGAGTTAATACTGTATATTTCTTGATATGTTTGATACTGTGGTGTAAATGTAGTGTCCTGCTATGATGCCGCGTGTGTGTGTGTGTTTGTTTGTGTGTGTGTGTGTGTGTGGGGGGGGGGATGGGTGGTATTTTTGGACTCTTGGGTGGGACAGAGGAGGTTCAATATCAGCGGGACATTTTGCCTTCTCTCTCTCCCTCTCTTTTACCTCCGTCTCTTTCTGAGGGCAGACGTTCTCTCCGTTACCTTTCTCTCTCGTTCCCGGCTCTCGTGACTGAAAAACTGAAGAACGAAAAAAAAAAAGAAAGAAAAAAACAAAAAACCCGCCGTTTTGTTGGAACTGATCACAAGCACATTCCTGACTATTCTCTGTCCGTGCTGTCGTTTAATCCAGATTCTTTCCTGTTGCGACAATACAACACGTGTCTAGTTCTTGCTGACTCACATGTATATAAAGTGCATATATGTGTACATTTGCGTAATACGCATTACGATTTTTGCCGTATCTTTTTTTTTTAAAGTTTCCGCCCGTTTTTTTTTTTTTTTTTTCTTCTCGTCCTGATTTCCTGTTGCTGAATTGTGTTGCAGGAGCTTAAAAAGGGAAGACTCTTGTGATTCTTCACATTCAAGTTTAATTTCAGGGGTTTGTGGACATTTTAATGAAGCCCTTTTTTTTTTTTTTTTTTTTATTACTCTCACTGTAACGTTGTGACGTTGATCTTGATTATCTGTTTCTTCGTTGTTTTTTTTTAAGTGGGCCTGTTAAAACTTGTCTGGAAACTCAATAAAGCAATTCACTGACTGTCTGGTGCATTTGTGAGAACCTGTCCAAAGGGAACCAAATTGGCCTTCCAGCACCCTTTACGCTTCCTTTTGGACAGCTGTGATGTCACCCATTTGTCTGTGATCTGCTGTTTTAAAAGACTCAAGTTTGGCAATTTAGCCGTCACCATCTTGTTTTTTGTTTTAAAGCGGATGTTTTTTTTGGGAGCGTGACGCGGCCTAGTCTACATCCACGCGTTTCATTTACCTCGGAAGCTGGAGCTGGGTATGATGTCACACCCGAATTGAATGCGTTCCATTTACAAGTCCGATTTTTCATTGTTTTCATTAGCTCTAGCCCGGTTAGCCATTGTTAGCAATGCCGGTTTATAACAACGCATAACGCTGTTTTTTTCTTCTTCGTTTTTGTTCATACAAACCGCTTAACAACATGTCCACTGACAGAATACGGACAGCGCTGTGTGTACGACTGATTTAGTGAGACACATAAGACAGAAGGGCTACTAAACTGTACGTTACTGCAGCTTTCACAGCTGTCGATGCACGGAGCAGCCATGTTGGATTTTTAGCTCGGGGTACTCGATGGTTGTCTTGAGTTCCGAGCTTGAAAAATCCGAGGTCAGGGAGCGCGTTTCCCTGAAAAAAATCCGGCTTCCGAGTACAAATGGAACGCGCTATAAGCCCGGGCCCCCAGGAAGTGAACCGGGCTTGGAAGCACACTGAACATAGTGGCCAAACTGAAATTGTGACTCCCAGGGCGGTCAGTGGATACTTTTTTTTTTTTTTTAGCTACACAACCCCAGCAAAATGACTCGTTTCACTATCAGAATTTGATCTATTCGGTACGATAATATTCAACGGCCTAGAAGAGCCACACGATAAAATCATTGATTCTTTATTAAAGTAAGCGGAGCGCTAAACCGCAAGTAGCCGGCTCGGCCAGTGAAGGTCTCTAGTGCGCCTGCTCTACGGGCCCCATAGAGAGGCAGTGTTAATCATCCCGGGCAGCCTATATGTGGAAGTTGAACTTTTTTGGGCTTCACTGAGCAACTCTGGCTCTGCCTGGTACGCTGTAGCCACGTTTTATTATGCATCCATGTTTGGAAGCTTTAACCCTTGTGATGTCTTCCCGTCAACCTTGAAAAAAACCACATTTTTTTCCCCCGACATTTTTGATGCCTTCTTTTTGCTTTTACCAACGATTTAAATTGTAAAATTTTTCTCCTACACATTTTCAGCGCTTATTTCTACGTCCCATATTTTCAGATTTAAATAAAAAATTGAAAACGGGTAAATTTGACCCAAAGTCAACACAAGGGTTAAGAGTTGCAATGGGCGCTGCGCTAAAGCTAAGCTTTTTTTTACTATATGGGCATTTTATGGACAAAATGAGCAAATAAAACTCAATCAATAAATCACAATTATTGTTCGTTGCAACCCCAATTTCTTTATTAGCCAAATGTAAATCTCCTCAGTTTATCAAAAACTAATCTGTGTCAGGTTACTGTTGGTAACATACAGAGGAAACCAAGCCATCC
This sequence comes from Perca fluviatilis, assembly GCF_010015445.1. Lineage (NCBI taxonomy): Eukaryota > Metazoa > Chordata > Actinopteri > Perciformes > Percidae > Perca > Perca fluviatilis. The sequence goes on along the minus strand of NC_053126.1, from coordinate 29,425,225 downwards.
AATCATCAACCTGCTACTGGCTAGCCTAGCTGCTAACATTTTGATGCTCGTCATACATGACGTACAGTTTGTGATGCAAAACAGAGACAATTGTACAGTTACTGCAGTAAAAAAAAAAAAAGAATCCTCTTAATATCACTGTGGAAACAATTTAGGAATGCATTTTATAAATATTAAATGGTGATGTGAGCTGAGAAAGCATCTCATCCAAATCAGCTGGTACCACTGAACAATTTATCAAACGCTGTACATTAGAGAGCCCATTTTGTACAAAAGGAAAATCCCACGGCCACTTCCTTTCTTTCTGAAAGAGTTTGTACTCTGAAGGTAAACTTCAGCATGTGGCTGCTGGATGTGTTCTAGCTCTCAGGGGAGTAGATCTTGATGAGGTGCTGCGGCTCGGTGGGATAGCCGCTAACCGGGCAGCGGCGGTTGGCTTTCACGTACACGTAGATGCAGCGGTAACAGAAGACGAAGCCCGAGGTGGACAGCACCGTGGCGTTGGTGCGAAGCCTCCGGCACAGCGGACAGTTCCTGCCGTCGGCGCCGGGCGGAGGCTCCTGCTGCAGGTGGACGGGTGGCGGCGGAGCCGGCAGCGAGGTGAGGGCCTTCACGGTGCTCTGGTTGTCTGACGAGTACCACCACTCCAGGAACTGCAGGAAGAAGACGCCCAGCGAGAGGGAGGTGGACAGGGACACGGCCGCGCCCCGCGCCGCCTGGGACATCAACCACCACGCTCTCCGCACCAGGCTGCGCACACAACAACAACGCACTGAGGTTGGTGGGGTTAACACATTGTCCTTAATGGAACATCGCTTACTCTGATCTCTTATAATGTTTATAATGAGCCACCCTAGTTTCGGATATCCGTTACCTTCCGCTCTCTTTGTGTTGTAATGTTAAACTCCGGTGGATTTCTGAGGACTATGGTTAACTGCTCCTCAGATCTCTGCAGGGTAAATCCCGACAGCTAGCTAGACTATCTGTCCAATCGGAGTTTTCTCTCGCACGACTAAAACTACTTTTGAACGTACACATGTTCTACCATAACAAGTTCCTTCCCCGAGGCTATTTTGCAGCTGCACGGGGGCTCCGCTCAGCGCCTAGCGCCGCCCGAGACGATTGTGATTGGTTTAAAGAAATGCCAATAAACCAGAGCACTTTTTTTTTTTTCTCCCATCCTGGAATTCTGTGGGGACTAGCCAGACCCTCCTCGGCAGCGCTGTGGAGGAAGGTCTGGCAATGCGAGACTAGAGTCATCCTAGCCACTAGTGACACAGCGACATAAGCTGATCCCCCTGGCCGCTTACTGTATGCCGCTCGCACGCTCTACCAGGTGAGCTACCCAGGCGCCCCATTTAATACATCCTTGCCGATGTTCCAAAAGTTAATATTAGAGCCACACACACACACACACACACACACACACACACACACACACACACACACACACACACACACACACACACACACACACACACACACACACACACACACACACACACAGAATGTGTTGAAACTGAGATGAGACGTACCTTCCCTCAGCTGGGTTGCCAGTTTCGCTGCTCTTCAGCTCCATGTCTCTGATATCTTGAACGTTGAGTCGTGCCAGTCTGACCCTGGCCAGCCACAGCAGGGGATTGTGGGTCCTGGCGACTCCAAAGACAAAGAGCAGCTGCTGGCCGAAGAGCCAGGCCTGCCAGGCCGAGCTGACGTACGGGTACGCGGCCACGGCCGCCCGGTACAGCCTCTGGCTCCGGCTCTGCGCCAGCCGGATGGAGAAGTCCTCCTCGTCCCTCTGCCTCGCCAGCTTGGCCTCCAGCTTGGCCCGCAGGTACGGCACCAGGCACAGGAGAAGAAGAGAGCGCCAGTGGGACTTCCCGGGCAGCCCCAGGCGACCGGGAGGACCTCGCCCTCCCGAAACTCTCTTCAGGCCGTAGAAGTTCTCCGAGAAGGAGGCGCTGCAGTGAGACAGGAAGTGGTTCTGGAGGAGGAGGTCCAGCAGCAGGTAGAGCTCATCGAAGCGTCGCCACGGGAACCCGAAACGGGACGGGTTGGACTCTGCCAGCACCTGAGAACGTCAGCGACACTGGGGTAGTTACACGGTACCCAACCCTAGTCTTAACATGTCAATGTCGAATGCTTTAAATAAATTAATTGGAGAGAAAAAAATAAATAAATCGCAGTCATTTAAAAATGAAATAGCAAACAGGGGTGAATAGAGATCGCGATTTCATAACGATTTATCGTGCAGGCCTAGTTACAACACACTTTAGTTCAATACACTCGAAATTAGCGTTTCGTAGGGATGTAACGATGTTTCTTGAATCGGTTCAAAATGGATATAAACGTGTAAAGATTACAACCGGTTGGGATAAAAAAAAATAATCACGATGCGATTTTTAATCTTAGGGCATAATCCACTTTTGATTTCACTTGTTTGACTTCAGATGTGGCGATTACGTTTTGGTTGCACCGGCAAAGAAAGCAAAGTCTGAGGCGTGGAAAACTTTTGACCGTGTGCATAATGAGAATACTGAGCCAGTGGGTTACGTGAAATGCAAAAGATGCGACATTCTGTTAAAGTACGCCAGCAAAACGACTTTTGGAATTTGTCGCTGATAAGGCATGTTGGCCTATTCAGAGTGCTGAGATGTTACAGAAGACTTGTTTTATTTCTTTGTCCCAGCTTCCAAGTGGCCTATAGCCCTACGTTAGTCATGAATAAATGATGTTAATCATTCTTGACAAAAGGCAAAAGAGCTGTGTGCGTGCACACATTTGAATAATGTAAACGGGTTTGGGCTTTTAAAAAGCTGTCAATCAAAATGTACTTGTCGGGCACTTTTTCTGGGATTTGGGGTGTTCTTTTGTGTCTCTGGTGCTTCCACACACATACACACTTTGAAAAAAATCCATCCATGCTGTTTTGAGTGAGATACGGTTTCTGAATGTGTCCTGCTTTCAGTCTCCTGGTGAGCTGTTCAAAATCGGCTTCGGACTGTGACGTCACAGTCCGAAATGAGCTGGCTAACCACAACCGTTAGCTCGTAGCATTAGCGTTAGCCGGCTAACGCTAACGCTAACATGCTACGTCGTTCTCAATAGCAAAGCACTGCTACAACACACACAAGTTCACCATAATCTACGAAAGAACTACTTACATGTGCGCCCTCATTTAGAAGTCTCCCAGCTAATCCTGCCTTGTAACTGACCGAAGTTGGAGAAACGACCTTTCTTTTACTGTCTCTAGAGTTAGCTAGCTGACATGATCTACATCTGAGCTACTGCGCATGTGCGAGTGCAATCAAAGATAGTACAGAAGAAGAAGAAGAAAAGAGGTCTCACTCTGTAGCTAAAACAGAGACCAGGTGAAAAGAGGAGCTGCAGCAGTGAGAGAGAGCTGTGCAGTACAACAACAATATGGTGTTTTTTGAAAATTAAACCATGTAAACCTATTCTGGTACAACCTTAAAATACAGTTATGAACCTGAAAATGAGCATAATATGGGCGCTTTAAGGCCCGATTACAGCTCTACTTAGTTGTGCCCTTTAGGAGCTTAACCCTTGTGTTGTCCTTCGGGTCCCAGTGACCCGAAGGACAACACAAGGGTTATGTACTTCCCTTTACTTTGTTGAGAATTGCTCTCTAAACAAGGGTTAATACAGCACCTTAGTTCTTGTTTGTACAGCATTTTGGTCAGCTTAAACTGTGTTTAAATGTGTTCTAGAAATAAACTTTACTTACTTACTTTACAAGAAACAGGGTTTAGAGAGCATTTCTCAACAAAGTAAAGGGAAGTACATAATCCTTGTGTGGTCCTTCGGGTCACTGGGACCCGAAGGACCACACAAGGGTTAAGACCATATTGTTTGTTTGTACAGCACGAAGACGATATGGACTGCGGTAAATACTCCTTAAACAATGTTCCTTAAAATCAAGATCTTAAACAAATGGAGTTCAGAGTGCTTGACACGATGAAAACACAATATGGAAAGTAAAAAAAAAGAAGCTGTACAGTGTTTTTTCAAGGCGCTCCCTCACCTTGACGGCGTGTCTCAGTGCCGGGCGGACCGCCTCCATCAGAGATTCCTGTGCCAGGAGCTCAAAGATGGACGGCTGCTCCTTCCCAGCGGCGGAGGTCAGATGGGCTCCGGCCTCTGCCATGGCTGCTGCACAACCACAACACAAGCACACGAGTGGACACACAGTGAAATACCAGGGAGGAATGGCTGATTAGACTTTTGTTTCTCTTATGTATTACAATTCTATTCAAGTCACAATGGTATCAGGGTTTCCCCCCACTGTATTACAAGCCTGGCGGCCCACTGGGCAGAAAGTGTTGGGCTCTACATTAATGCTGCCATCAGTCTGCGACTGGCCCCAGCAGGGCCCTCGGTGAAAAAAAAAAAAAGACACTTGCCACCGAGCTAAACAACTTTTCTTGGGGAAACCCTGGGTGTAATGTTTAACAATTTGTATTATGTTTTGAAAGTTTTCTCAAAAATTTAAATTATTTATTAAAATTAAAAATACATTGATAATAGGTATACTGGCCCATTGGTAAGGTAGTCACTAAGGTAGCTTCCACAGATAGTTCATCTTAAGGATTCTCTTTGCCACATGTATGTTTAACATTAAATTAACAGCAACCATTATTATTTTATTATCTTAGTATGCTATGTATTAAAAAGGTATGTAAAAACAGGTTTAGGCCGTTCACACGTTAGTGTAGGCCCAGTTTATTATGCAACTTCATTTTATACAATACATGTAGTAGGGGGTCCCTCCCTGATCCGTCTCTCTCTCTCTCTTAGTTAAGGGGTCCTTAGTCTCGCATTGCCAGACCTTCCTCCACAGCGCTGCGGAGGAAGGTCTGGCTAGTCCACACAGCATGCCGGGATGGGAGAGAAACGTGCTCTGGTTAATTGGCATTTCTTTAAACCAATCACAATTGGCTTGGGGCGGCGCTAGGCGCCGGACGGAGCAACGGTGCCTCAGGAAGGAACTTGTTTTGGTGGAACATGTGTACGTTCAACAGATTGGACTCAGATTGGACAGATAGTCTAGCTAGCTGTCTGGATTTACCCTGCAGAGATCTGAGGAGCAGTTAACCATAGTCCTCAGAAATCCACCGGAGTTTAACATTTCAACACAAACAAAGCCTTAAGTAACAGAAATCCGGCCGAAAAGAAGGACATGCGGTGGAATTTCCGGCGGCACCGGAGCAATCCCGGAAGTGGAAGGTCGTGGATATAGACTAAGGGGTCCTTGGCTTAAAAAAATGTTGAAGACCCCTGATCTAATGGATTACAACATAAATGGATTACATTTAGAATCTGACATCGCAGATGAGGATAACACAGACTGTTGCTAAATGATCACAGTTTACTAAAGGAGCATGTCAGACAACATTTAAGGAGTTGATGGGAAAGATTGTCAACTATCAACCAGTTCACTACAGACAGCAAGGAGTGAGGAGACATCTGCCCATGTCGACTATTAAGTAAACTACTGAGTGAAATCCAGTATACCAGTGCAATAACCGCAGCCAGAAACCGCTAACCATAGCTAGTCCGGAAAGCATGCTTCTTACTCTTTTCCCTTTACATTTTTTTATTTTATTTTATTTTTTACAAATGACACATCAGTCTTGTGCAGAATTATAATTAAGTTATATGCGATTCCAAACGTGAATTTCGTGTTCATAAAGTCTGAGAGATAACGGCCCCTTGAAGGTAACATTACGGATAAAGCACCTCAATATAACGTTACAAAGTTTAGCAAGCTAGCTGGATCATTTTAGTACGTTAGACTTTAGAAGTTGTCTGACGTTTAGCTAGTTAAATCCAAGAACAAAGTGCACCACTGGTTACACAGACGCTTTATCCATATAAAATATATGAATAACAAGGGAAGACGGGTTTGTTAGGGTTATGTATGCAGCCATATGGTCAAACTTTGACAACATAACGTTAACGTTACCTTCCTTTGCTAGCTAGCTGTTAGCGTAGCAGGAAGTTAGCACGGTGTCGCTTATGTTTCCTGGTGTCTCTGCAACATCACGCGGTCATTTTAAAAACACCGCTTGCTCCGAACTTTAAAGTAACAGAGAGAGTAGTTACTTTACATGTTGTCTTGCTATTTGACCACTCGCCATGCGCAGGGTGCACTCGGTGCACTGGCACTGCCCACAGCAATCACCACTTCCGGCAATTCCGTTCTCTTAATACATCCGTGGGCCATCCTAGGAAAACGCATACTCGCCAAGTCCGTCGCTAGCTCGCTCTGGGGGGTATGGATGGATTTACATTAAATGTCAGCGTATGTGAGTGCACTACAATCAATAGCATATTTAGTGCAATTTCAGTGTCGGTGGTTTGACCGTAGTTATTTAAAAGGAGGTTGCTAAAGAAGTCAATAAGCGGAACTATTGATATTGATGTGTTGGTTTACAGGAGGAGGACTCATATTTCGGTTGCACGCTGTCTGTAATCACCCTTAATACGTCCATGGTAATCCTCCGTCGGGGGAGTTTTCGCTACCTTGTTGACCAGTTTTGGCGTGAGTTTTGGTCATGTTTCGGAATGTTTTCGGTAGATTGTTAACGGAACCGATCCGTGTGCACCGCTATTTGAAGAATGCACCTTTAATACAGAGGGCAACAGCCGACTCTGTCCCGGCCAGGAGCTTCTCGGACGTGAAGGACGAAGTGCAGCAGCAGCCTTTTGACACCTCCCTGCTTGAGTTCCTGGTGTGTCCGCTGTCCAAGAAGCCGCTGAGATACGAGGCTGAGACCAGCGAGCTCATCAACGAGGAGCTGGGCATCGCCTATCCCGTAGTTAACGGCATCCCCAACATGATCCCCCAGGAAGCCAGACTCCTGCAGAAAGACGCAGACGCCTCAACCTCGCCAACACAGGAGTAAAAACTCGGGTCACCACCTTCGGCTCGCCACCCAAGCAACAACACACTTCGGAATTCACAGTGGGTTTAGCGCTAGCCAGGTTAGCCATTGTTAGCGACAGCAGCCGATAACAACGCATTTACGCTGCTTTTGTGCAAACAAACGGCGTAGCAACATAGCCACAGATAGAAGTTGGACAGGACTGTGTGGTGTGTACGTCTTATTTAATGACAGACGTGCTAATAAACTGCATGTTACTACGCTTTCACTACTGTTGACGCGCGGAGCAGCCATATTGGATTTTGAGCTCTGGGTACTGACGCACTTTGTTGTCCGACTTCAGGGGGACGTGTCTCTGACTTTAAACTCTTACATTTTGAGTTTTAAAGGTTGCTGGACTGAATAAATAAAATACTTCCAAACTGCATTTTTAGCCACCTGGCTAAAACTACATGTAATACATCACCTTTAGTGTCCTGTATTAGAAACCCATCTGCAAGTATGTTCTCCCTGTCCGTGATGGTGGGCCTGGTCCCAATAGTGTCGCTCTTCGGTCTGTTCTACTCGGCTGCAGTGGACGAGAACTTCCCTCAGGGCTGCACAAGCAGTAGCAGCGTGTGTTTCTACAGCCTGTTGCTGCCCATCACCATCCCCGTCTACGTCTTCTTCCACCTCTGGAGCTGGATGGGGATCAAGCTTTTCAGACACAACTAGGCTGTTCGGATTCTGGTTTTGTTAAAGGAAAAAAAAAAAAGAACTCCACCTGAAAGCACTTCAGTGCAGTTGAATCATCTGTCGGTGATGTACCTTGCATTTCCGGACCCATTTAGTTTGTTGTTTAATACTGTAAAAGGAAAAAAAAAAATAGAATGGTTTGACATTATCAGCACATTACAAACACAGCTACGTACAGTTAAGTTCAATAGCAGAATATGTTGCTTTTACCGCAAACACTAGAATGAAGTACTGCTGTTAGACACTTTGCAGTGTTTTAGGTTTGTGGAAGACTTGGGTGCACACAATTGGCAGGGAGTCTAGGGGTCCTCCCTCAAGAAAATGTTACATTCTCAATAAAAAAAAAATTGCAATTTCATATCATTTTGGACTGTTGTTATTACCATATTTGTCTCAAACGTTGAAAAAGCTGATAATAATAAAGAGCAGATAATAAATAAAATCGGACATTCAGTTCGTTGTGATGATTTTACATTAATTCGGCTTAGGTGCGGCCCAGAAGGCTTTGGTGCTGTACCTAAAAAAAAAAAACCTGCTTTGGGACTGAGATATCAAGGAAATGGGACACATTGCAGGTAGGGCTGGGCGATATGGAGAAAATCAAATGTCACGATATTCTTTTGACCAAATACCTCGATATCGATACCGCAAGGATATTGTAGTGTTAACTATTGGTGCTTTCGCAAAATATTTACACAATGAGATTTTTTATAAATAATCACCAGTTATGTGGATATAATGACTAAGCGGGTAAAGGCAAATAATAGAACAGCTACAACAGTCTGGTAAGTTCAGAAAATGACATCACTTTACTGTAATGCAGCCTTTAAAACCAGGAAAAGACAACACTTATGTCATATTACGATATCCAAAATCTAAGACGATATCCAGTCTCATATCACGATATCTATATAGTATCGACATATTGCCAAGCTCTAATTGCAGGACATGAGGCGGAAGCAGACAGGGTAGGCTGAAGGAAATTGCATGCAACCAAAAATCCATTGCAACTCTTACTGTTAAAACAGGCCTGCATACCGTAACCCTGACTCCGATTCTCCACTGTTCCGGTTTAGTCCCGTCCTCCGCCACGCGCCAAACCACACCGGGAGCGTCTCAGAAGCGGAGCGTCTTGCTGCCCGACTGACAGATTTTATTGTCTCTACAAGTACTTTACAGAACAATCCCGTGTCTATTAAGCTAGTATCTACCTTCCACTCAAGGCACTCCTACGGTTAAACTCCATGCCTTCTCTTTTCTGGCGTTGATTGTTGTCTGTGGTGTTGTTGTAGGAGACATAAACGATATTGGGGGGGGGAGGGGGGTGTCTTTTGGTAAATTGACTGGATAGTCTCGTGCTTTCACTTCCTCCCTGGCTGCCGGAATGGCCCGCGTGAAAATAGACCAGCTGCGTATCTTATAGCGGAGCCCAGAGCCGCTTCACGCACACTTCTGGGACGCGGCGTGGCGCGGCTGGTGGAAAATCAAGCATTGACTTGAATGGCAGCGATTGCTCGCGGGGGCCCGCGGCGACTCCAGAACGCAGCACATACGCGCCCGGTGGGAAAAAAAGTTGTTTTTTTTTGACAGCTCCTCGGCTGAACTGGAAGCTGTTCTGTCCCTCCTCGGTGAAGGTCGTCTCAAAGCCCATATTTCTGTCCCGAGGAGCGAGCATCGAGGAGCTATAGGCGAGGATACACGAGAGCAGCCTTCCTGCTGCTGAAAGCCGTCGCTAACTGCCCAAACAGCTGACCAGTTCATGTTACGCTTCAGAGGAAAGGACGTCTCCTCACTCTAAAACACATTTGCTTGTTTTTCCTTCTTCTATCTTCGTCCCTCCTCAGTAGGAGGGACGAAGATACAAGGAAGGGAGGCAAGTGGAGGACTCGAGGAGGCCATTTAAAGGCTATGAGATGCAGCCCAGGTCAATTTTGAGAGTAATGGCTGGCTTTTTACTGGCTGTTGTCAGGATTATTATCGTAAACTAAAATGAAAATAAGCAGTGAAAAATATCATTGGTTCACTGAAACTAAATGAGAACTAAAACCTTCACAGAAGAAAACTAAACTGAAACAATAAAAGAGAAGGGGGAAAAAATCCTCCCCCAGTTCTATTTTTAATGTAAGATTTCGATATGTAGTAGCCATTTAAATAAAGGCTTTTTAATTTTATCATAAGAAGAGCTTCTTCTTTTCTCTTTTGAAGTTTTGTGTTCATTTCCCAAATAGCGCCTTCATGATTTGTTTTCAACTTCCTAAAACTGAAACTGCATTGCCAGCTTAAAAAGTGAATAAAAAAAAAGAAAAGAACGCAAATAATTTCAGTTGTAGTTTTTTAGCTATAAAAAAAAAAAAAAAAAAGACAGGATGAATTTCCATCAACTCTCAGGACACTGAACCACAGAAATTGAACAGACTTGACTACCTGATACTAAAGCAGCCAGAGATTAAACCTTAAACATCATGGCTGTTCCCATACCGTTCTCCACCCCTGGAATTTGTATGTGCTGTGTGTGTAGCTACTGAGACATTATACTAAAACTACTGTACAACCAAAAATATAAAAAACTAAATCATTCTGACAAACTGAAACTAAACTAACACTAGCAGTCACACAGACAACTAAAATGAAATAGAAAAGTCAACACTAAAATAAAAGAACTAATTGAAAATTAGTAATAACTGGCGCTAAGATAAAGGTACTCTTCTTTGAATCTGCTTGGTTAAAAGACATATGGCTTTGTGCCCTTAACAAATCACAAAAGACTGCAATTTAAATAAGTATATTAAGTATTTACTTGTACTTAAGTAAAAGAATACATCAAAGTGATAGTACGTTTAGTTGAGTAGAATATTTTTTGTACTCTTAGCTTTGATTTTAACGTGTGCTTTTGTTTATTTCTCTGTTGGTCATCAATCTGTCTCACCCTCTGAAAAATACTCTCAATACTCAGTACTTGAGTAAAAGTACAAGTATCTTACCAGATAAATGACTTTGGTAGAAGAAGTTAAAGTCACCTTTTAGAATATTACTTGAGTGAAAGTCTTAGAGTTTTCGAATGTTTGCTGTACTTAAGTATCAAAAGTAATTTTTCTGTTATTAAGGCATTTTCTATATGTCGCTGCTTTTGTGCGTTTCTAAATAATTTCTGCATTTCCTCAATGTTATAAAACATTATAGAGGACTAACAGGCTAGAGTAGGCGCCCTATCTCATAAGATTTCATCATAGAATGTTAACATACTGTAGAAGATGGAGGGGGGGGCCTACAATGGCCACGCCAAGACCCACCCGGTCTATATATATATATATATATATATATATATATATATATATATATATATATATATATATATATATATATGTACAGGCCAAAAGTTTGGACACACCTTCTCATTCAATGTGTTTCTTTATTTTCATGACTATTTACATTGTAGATTCTCACTGAAGGCATCAAAACTATGTATACTAAATTACAGTCAAAATATTAGTAAATATGTAATA